>NW_024061283.1:10000-30000 GCF_016432855.1 Salvelinus namaycush
GGAGGGCCTCGTCTGCTCTGACAACGATACTGTACTGACCGGGGAACAGGGAGGGCCTCGTCTGCTCTGACAACGATACTGTACCGACCGGGGAAGCAGAGAGGGCCTCGTCTGCTCTGACAACGATACTGTACTGACCGGGGAACAGGGAGGGCCTCGTCTGCTCTGACAACGATACTGTACTGACCGGGGAACAGGGAGGGCCTCGTCTGCTCTGACAACGATACTGTACTGACCGGGGAAGCAGAGGGCCTCGTCTGCTCTGACAACGATACTGTACCGACCGGGGAAGCAGAGGGCCTCGTCTGCTCTGACAACGATACTGTACTGACCGGGGAAGCAGAGGGCCTCGTCTGCTCTGACAACGATACTGTACCGACCGGGGAACAGGGAGGGCCTCGTCTGCTCTGACAACGATACTGTACTGACCGGGGAAGCAGAGAGGGCCTCGTCTGCTCTGACAACGATACTGTACCGACCGGGGAAGCAGAGGGCCTCGTCTGCTCTGACAACGATACTGTACTGACCGGGGAAGCAGAGAGGGCCTCGTCTGCTCTGACAACGATACTGTACTGACCGGGGAACAGGGAGGGCCTCGTCTGCTCTGACAACGATACTGTACCGACCGGGGAACAGGGAGGGCCTCGTCTGCTCTGACAACGATACTGTACCGACCGGGGAAGCAGAGGGCCTCGTCTGCTCTGACAACGATACTGTACTGACCGGGGAACAGGGAGGGCCTCGTCTGCTCTGACAACGATACTGCACCGACCGGGGAAGCAGAGAGGGCCTCGTCTGCTCTGACAACGATACTGCACCGACCCGGGGAAGCAGAGAGGGCCTCGTCTGCTCTGACAACGATACTGTACTGACCCGGGGAAGCAGAGAGGGCCTCGTCTGCTCTGACAACGATACTGCACCGACCGGGGAAGCAGGGAGGGCCTCGTCTGCTCTGACAACGATACTGTACTGACCGGGGAACAGGGAGGGCCTCGTCTGCTCTGACAACGATACTGCACCGACCGTTAGCATATACCATTAGCATATTATTATTAGCATGATCATTAACATTAGTATATACTATTAGCAATCACATCAACATTAGCATAATACCATTAGCGTTAGCATTAACAATAGCATCTTCCACAGAGTCCATTAAACCATTGTACTAGCTTTGTACAATAATACAAAAAAAGAATATATATATATATACTGTGCATGTTTTATTGTCACATACACCGGATAGGTGCAGGGGAATGTGTTGTTTTACAAGGTCAGCCATAGTAGAACAGCACCCCTGGAGCAAATTAAGTTTAAGCACCTTGCTCAAGGATACATCGACAGATTTTAGCATTAGCTTTAACATTAGCATCTTTGCCACAGAGTTCATTATACTATTAGCAATATCATTAGCATACCCTCTTCCACAGACACGGGCTACAGGGTGCAGGTCTCATTCATTAACTATTGTCAAGCCGTTCACATTGCATCCTCTGTCTGTCTCTGTCTCTGTCTCTGTCTCTGTCTCTGTCTCTGTCTCTCTGTCTCTCTGTCTCTGTCTCTGTCTCTGTCTCTCTCTCTCTCTCTCTCTCTCTCTCTCTCTCTCTCTCTCTCTCTCTCTGTCTCTCTGTCTCTCTGTCTCTCTCTCTCTCTCTCTCTCTCTCTCTCTCTCTCTCTCTCTCTCTGTCTCTCTCTCTCTCTCTCTCTCTCTCTCTCTCTCTCTCTGTAGAGGAACACACTTAAAGGGGGAATCTGGGATTTAAACAACAACAAAGGAGTCGCGTCAACACTTTTCATCAGTCATTACTTTAAAAATCCCCAAAAATTGATGTACCAAATAAGTAATCCCAGATTGCCACTTTAACTATGTACAATAGCTATGTTGAAGTATGTTTCTCTCTAGCGAGACAAGGGGGGGGGGGGGCATTGTTGTGAATGAGTGGAAATAGTTTTGGCATAGAGAACAGAGTGGTTGTAACCTATTAGGTTGATCCTTGATCATAATGTAGTGTTCCTTGGGGCTCGTCAGCTGTTCAAAGCTCAGGACCGGAGAAACAGAGCTTTCCAGCCTTTCATCACAGGGCCAACATGTATTTAGAGAATGAGAGATGTAGAAAGGAATTGAGGAAGGAAATATCCATTTCTCCAGTGGGTTGTATTGGAAACTCGTTGGACAGTCTTTTCAAGCATCAAGTTAAGGATCATATAATTCCCCAGCTGTGCATTCATAAGCTCTGTACCTAATTTGAAGGGATACTATGTGAGCAGCATATGAAATGAATTACTTATGTGTAATTTGCATTAATTAAATGTTGTCATTAGAATATAAAATGTTTTACGCTCATTTGAAGTTCCTATTTCCTGTCCCTGTTGTAATTCAGACATTGGTCAGATGTTCCTATTTCCTGTCCCTGTTGTAATTCAGACATTGGTCAGATGTTTCTATTTCCTGTCCCTGTTGTATTTCAGACATTGGTCAGATGTTCCTATTTCCTGTCCCTGTTGTAATTCAGACATTGGTCAGATGTTTCTATTTCCTGTCCCTGTTGTAATTCAGACATTGGTCAGATGTTCCTATTTCCTGTCCCTGTTGTAATTCAGACATTGGTCAGATGTTCCTATTTCCTGTCCCTGTTGTATTTCAGACATTGGTCAGATGTTCCTATTTCCTGTCCCTGTTGTAATTCAGACATTGGTCAGATGTTTCTATTTCCTGTCCCTGTTGTATTTCAGACATTGGTCAGATGTTCCTATTTCCTGTCCCTGTTGTAATTCAGACATTGGTCAGATGTTTCTATTTCCTGTCCCTGTTGTATTTCAGACATTGGTCAGATGTTCCTATTTCCTGTCCCTGTTGTAATTCAGACATTGGTCAGATGTTTCTATTTCCTGTCCCTGTTGTAATTCAGACATTGGTCAGATGTTCCTATTTCCTGTCCCTGTTGTAATTCAGACATTGGTCAGATGTTTCTATTTCCTGTCCCTGTTGTATTTCAGACATTGGTCAGATGTTCCTATTTCCTGTCCCTGTTGTAATTCAGACATTGGTCAGATGTTCCTATTTCCTGTCCCTGTTGTAATTCAGACATTGGTAAAATGTTCCTATTTCCTATCCCTGTTGTAATTCCAGACATTGGGCAGATGCGTCCTCCTCACGGCAGTGTGACGCCCCAGAAGAACAGCAACCTCCTGGTCATCATCGTGGTCTCCGTGGGAGCCGTTACCGTGGTAGTGGTCGTCATAGTAGCGCTCATATGTACCAGGCGCTCGTCCGCACAACAAAGAAAGTGAGTTGGATTGCCTCTTCATCCCCTTCTCTCCTTCCTCCTCACTCCTCTTCCACCTGTTCCCCTTCCTCCTCACTCCCCTTCCACCTGTTCCCCTTCCTCCTCACTCCCCTTCCACCTGTTCCCCTTCCTCCTCCCTCCCCTTCCACCTGTTCCCCTTCCTCCTCACTCCCCTTCCACCTGTTCCCCTTCCACCTCACTCCCCTTCCACCTGTTCCCCTTCCACCTCACTCCCCTTCCACCTGTTCCCCTTCCACCTGTTCCCCTTCCTCCTCACTCCCCTTCCACCTCACTCCCCTTCCACCTGTTCCCCTTCCACCTGTTCCCCTTCCACCTGTTCCCCTTCCTCCTCACTCCCCTTCCAACTGTTCCCCTTCCACCTCACTCCCCTTCCACCTGTTCCCCTTCCACCTGTTCCCCTTCCACCTGTTCCCCTTCCTCCTCACTCCCCTTCCACCTGTTCCCCTTCCTCCTCACTCCCCTTCCACCTGTTCCCCTTCCTCCTCACTCCCCTTCCACCTGTTCCCCTTCCTCCTCCCTCCCCTTCCACCTGTTCCCCTTCCTCCTCACTCCTCTTCCACCTGTTCCCCTTCCTCCTCACTCCTCTTCCACCTGTTCCCCTTCCTCCTCACTCCCCTTCCACCTGTTCCCCTTCCTCCTGTTCCCCTTCCACCTGTTCCCCTTCCACCTGTTCCCCTTCCTCCTCACTCCCCTTCCACCTGTTCCCCTTCCTCCTCACTCCCCTTCCACCTCACTCCCCTTCCACCTGTTCCCCTTCCACCTGTTCCCCTTCCACCTGTTCCCCTTCCTCCTCACTCCCCTTCCACCTGTTCCCCTTCCACCTCACTCCCCTTCCACCTGTTCCCCTTCCACCTGTTCCCCTTCCACTTGTTCCCCTTCCACCTGTTCCCCTTCCTCCTCACCTGTTCCCCTTCCTCCTCACCTGTTCCCCTTCCTCATCACTCCTCCTCACCTTTTCCCCTTCCACCTGTTCCCCTTCCACTTGTTCCCCTTCCACCTGTTCCCCTTCCTCCTCACCTGTTCCCCTTCCTCCTCACCTGTTCCCCTTCCTCATCACTCCTCCTCACCTTTTCCCCTTCCACCTGTTCCCCTTCCACCTGTTCCCCTTCCACCTGTTCCCCTTCCACCTGTTCCCCTTCCACCTGTTCCCCTTCCACCTGTTCCCCTTCCACCTCCCCCCTTTAGGAGATATCCTCCCTCTGTAGGATGGCATCCCAAATGGAACACTATTCCCTTCATAGTGCACTACTTTGGACCATACCCCTGTCAAAGTAGTGCACTACAAAGGGAATAGGGGGCCATTCGGGACATTAATAGAGTTGTAAAGGAAGGGTATATTAGTTGAAACTTTCTATGTTTACCAGTAAATAACCAGAATTGTTGTAACTTTCAAGGATTTTATGCAATTTTTCACAAGACATCTAGTGGCTATTTTGGTACTTCAGATTATCACAGGTATCTGTAATTATCTCAGGCCCTTTGTCTGGCCTTATCACATTTAAACTATATAAAATGATCAAATAAAATGATTTCAAAACAAAAAAATAGAATGACAAAGCTATAGAACATTATCCTAAATATAATCCATCAATTTAGTGAATACCATTGGTGATTAATATGAGGGTTTCAGCATGAAATATCCTTTATTATTAATTTTACTATGTCAATATGTCTTTGTTGTCAGTGTTTTGGCTCCAATCTTGTGGCAGTTGTAAAACAAAAGTCAATAGCTGGAAGAGTTGCGGAGATAATTTGAAAATAATGCCATTGTTGATTAATTAAGCTATTTTCTCTTGAACCATCTGGTCTATCTACTAGAAAATGTATACTATATTTAAATATATATATTTTTTAAGTTATTCAAGTATAAATTACCAAAGTTACCATAGATTGCTATAGATAACCTGTTAAATTACCAAAATGAATGAAGATTCTGATAACTTTGGTAAGTTACCGGTAACTTTGCAACCCTAGACGCAGGAACTCTGTGGTCTGCTAGTAGATTTACACAACGTTCTCTTATTTCAAACCGTTAGCTCAGGAGCGACACTCTGTTATCACATGTTATATTTAAACATTCTGATGTCCTGTTAACACATGTTATATTTAAACATTCTGATGTCCTGTTATCACATGTTATATTTAAACATTCTGATGTCCTGTTATCACATGTTATATTTAAACATTCTGATGTCCTGTTAACACATGTTATATTTAAACATTCTGATGTCCTGTTATCACGTGTTATATTTAAACATTCTGATGTCCTGTTATCACATGTTATATTTAAACATTCTGATGTCCTGTTATCACGTGTTATATTTAAACATTCTGATGTCCTGTTATCACGTGTTATATTTAAACATTCTGATATCCTGTTAACACATGTTATATTTCTATTTAAACAGTCTGATATCCTGTTAACACATGTTATATTTCTATTTAAACAGTCTGATATCCTGTTAATAACACATGTTATATTTCTATTTAAACAGTCTGATATCCTGTTAAAACCTCTAACGAGTCACAAACCCGGATCCGGGATCCCCCCCATCAAAAAAGCTGACTAGCATAGCTTAGCCTAAAGCCACAGGGATATCATATAATAAAATGTTCATGAAATCACAAGTCCAAGACACCAAATGAAAGATACACATCTTGTGAATCCAGTCATCATTTCTGATTTTTAAAATGTTTTACAGGGAAGACACAATATGTATTTCTATTAGCTAACCACCATAGCAAAAGACACAACTTTTTTTTCCCACCATTTTTTTCCTGCATAGGTAGCTATCACAAATTCGACCAAATAAAGATATAAATAGTCACTAACCAAGAAACAACTTCATCAGATGACAGTCTGATAACATATTTATTGTATAGCATATGTTTTGTTCGAAAAATGTGCATATTTCAGGTATAAATCATAGTTTTACATTGCAGCCACCATCACAACTCTCACCAAAGCAACTAGAATAACTACAGAGAGCAACGTGAATTACCTAAATACTCATCATAAAACATTTATGAAAAATACACAGCGTACAGCACATGAAAGACAAAGATCTTGTGAATCCAGCCAATATTTCAGATTCTTTAAGTGTTTTACAGCGAAAACACAATTTAGCATTATATTAGCTTACTACAATAGCCAACCACACAGCAGCATTGATTCATGCACGTTAGCGATAGCGAATAAACCAGCAAAAGATATTACATTTTTCACTAACCTTCTCAAAACTTCATCAGATGACAGTCCTATAACATCATATTACACAATACATATATTGTTTGTTCGAAAATGTGCATATTTAGCGGCACAAATCGTGGTTATACAATGAGAATAGTAGCCAAGCTGCCAACAAAATGTCGGGAGAAATCTTGGGAGAGGCACCTAATCTAATCAATAACTAATCATAAACTTGACTAAAAAATACAGGTTGGACAGCAAATTAAAGATACATTAGTTGCAACCGCTGTGTTAGATTTTTTTAATGAACGTTACTACGACATACAGCGTGCGTTAACCTCTACTTCCTCAGAATCCCGGGTCCGGGAGCACCCCCACCAGTAAAAAAAGCTGACTAGCATAGGCTAGCATAGCGTCATAAGTAAATAGTAGCATCTAAATATCATTAAATCACAAGTCCAAGACACCAGATGAAAGATAAACATCTTGGTAATCAAGCCATCATTTCTGATTTTTAAAATGTTTTACAGGGAAGACACAATATGTAAATCTATTAGCTAACCACGTTAGCAAAAGACTCCACTTTTATTACTCCATCAGTTTTTGACTCCATCAGTAGCTATCACAAATTCGGCCAAATAAAGATATAAATAGCCACTAACCAAGAAACAACCTCATCAGATGACAGTCTGATAACATATTTATTGTATAGCATATGTTTTGTTAGAAAAATGTGCATATTTCAGGTATAAATCATAGTTTACCATTGCAGCCACCATCACAAATCGACTAGAATAACTACAGAGAGCAACGTGTATTACCTAATTACTCATCATAAAACATTTCTTAAAAATACACAGCGTACAGCAATGGAAAGACACAGATCTTGTGAATCCAGACAATATTTCAGATTTTCTAAGTGTTTTACAGCGAAAACACAATATAGCGTTATATTAGCTTAGCATAGAAGCAAACCACACAACAGCATTGATTCCAGCCAAACATAGCGATAACGTATTCACCACCAAAAATATAAATTTTCACTAACCTTCTCAGAATTCTTCAGATGACAGTCCTGTAACATCATATTACACAATGCATATAGAGTTTGTTCGAAAATGTGCATATTTAGCGGCACAAATCGTGCTTATACAATGAGAAAAGTTGCCAAGCTGCCCTAGAAAATGTCGGGCGCCATCTTGGAGAGTCACCTAGTCTAATCAATAAATAATCATAAACTTGACAAAAAAATACAGGGTGGACAGCAATTGAAAGACAAATTAGTTCTTAATGCAATCGCTGAATTACATTTTTAAAATTAACCTTACTGCGCAATACTGGGTGCAATACAGGGTGCGATAGCGCAACGCTACACGGAAAATAATGGCGTCTTATACATTTAACTTTTTCAACAGAACAACGAATTATCAGCAAAAATAGTACTTACTATTAGCTGAACTCCCATCAGAATCTTGGGAAAGGTGTCCGTTGGCCAAAAGAATCGTTGCTGGGTTGGAGAATGTTTCCTTCGACGTTGCAATTAGCAGTACACAATGGCATTCGAGAGAGAGATACCCAACTCAATACAACGTCAGAAAATGAAATGCCCGAAAATCGCAATATACTGACATAAACTGATATAAATCGGTTTAAAATAACAAGATTATGATGTCTTTAAAGCCTATATCGAATAAAAACAGAGCCGGATATATCTAGTTTCTAAAACCAGAGCTTCTAAAAAGACATTCCAAGACCCTCTCTGCGTCAGCGCGAAGGTCCAAAAGGGTGGACACCTCGGTTCCAATCAATTTATCAACTTTCTGAACTACGTAGAGACTCCATTTCAACTCTCCCTATTCGCTAACAACCAGGGGAAGGCGTATGCAGTGCATCTCAACCAATAGAAGACAGTCAGGGTTATCCACAGGTCTGGGAACAGCAAGCAGATTTCAGCATTTTCAAATCCTCATAGGAGAATTGCTCTAAGTCGAGTTCTGTTTCACTTACAGACATAATTCAAACGGTTTTAGAAACTAGAGAGTGTTTTCTATCCAATAGTAATAATAATATGCATATTGTATGAGCAAGAATTGACTACGAGGCAGTTTAATTTGGATACGAATTTGTGCTATGTCGAAATGGCACCCCCCTAATGGCAAGAATTAAAGCGAGACCGCACCGAAATTAATGGCGGAATAGTAGTTTTACATTTTTCAACAGAACAACGAATTAACATCATAAATAGTTTTTACTTTTTGATGAGCTTCCATCAGAATCTTGTGCAAGTTGTCCTTTGTCCAGAATCATCGTTGCTCGGTTGTAGATTGTCGTCTTCAACTTAGGAATTAGCAGCAAACATTAGCTATGTGGCCCAGACCTGTCCAACTCTTCATAACGCAGCACAAAGAAAGCACAAAGAAAATTCCGAAAATCGCAATATACTGATATAAACTGATATAACTCGGTTTAAAATAACTACATTATGATGTTTTTAACACCTATATCGAATAAAATCAGAGCCGGATATATCTAAGGCCTATATATCTAAGGCCTAGAGCTTTTCAGAATGCCATCCTGAGGTCTGTCTTGCGCCATGACGAACGTTGAAAAGAGTGCACCCCCGGTTCCAAGAGCCTTTATATGGCCTCAGATCTGCCTAGCAACACCATTCCAATTCTCACTGCTTACTGACATCTAGGGGAAATCGTATGCAGTGCATGTCGACTCATAGATTACATGCAAATTAATAAACTGACCCTGGAACAGAGTGCCCGATTTCAGATTTCTCACTTCCTGACAGGAAGTTAGCTGCAACTTGAGTTCTGTTTTACTCACAGATATAATTCAAACGGTTTTAGAAACTAGAGAGTGTTTTCTATCCAATAGTAATAATAATATGCATATTGTACGAGCAAGAATTGAGTACGAGGCAGTTTAATTTGGGAACGAATTTTTACAAAGTCGAAATGGCGCCCCCCTATTTAACACATGTTATATTTCTATTTAAACAGTCTGATATCCTGTTAAAACATGTTTTATTTCTATTTAAACATTCTGATATCCTGTTTAAACATGTTTTATTTCTATTTAAACAGTCTGATATCCTGTTAAAACATGTTTTATTTCTATTTAAACAGTCTGATTAACGCACATTGATTGTTATCTAGATCCTCGTTCTCTCTGTAAGTTGGAGACGCAGGAGGATAACTGACAGTAGATTCCTTGGTTAATTCCATGCTTGAATAAGCCAGTTTATTAAAGCTACCCCCCCCCCCCCCACACACACACCTGTGCAGGGGATGAGATGCCTCTATAATTAGAATGAAGAGATTTTCACAGTGGTGAAACTCTGTCCTTCACTGAGATTCATACAGTTTTATCATTAAGTGAATGTAATTAAAACGTGAATGGTGTTTTGAGCTGGGTTTGACAAGTGAGAGGGTGGCAGATATTTCTAAGTGGGTATATAAAGGGCATGCGAGGTGAAGGGCGTTTTGAGGTATGGAAACACAGGGGGTGGGGGAGCAGAGGGAGAGGAAGAATAGAGGGAGGTGTACATTTAGCGGGGTGGGGGAGCAGAGGGAGAGGAAGAATAGAGGGAGGTGTACATTTAGCGGGGTGGGGGAGCAGAGGGAGAGGAAGAATAGAGGGAGGTGTACATTTAGCGGGGTGGGGGAGCAGAGGGAGAGGAAGAATAGAGGGAGGTGTACATTTAGCGGGGTGGGGGAGCAGAGGGAGAGGAAGAATAGAGGGAGGTGTACATTTAGCGGGGTGGGGGAGCAGAGGGAGAGGAAGAATAGAGGGAGGTGTACATTTAGCGGGGTGGGGAGAGAGGGAGAGGAAGAATAGAGGGAGGTGTACATTTAGAGGAGAGAGGGAGAGAGAGAGAGAGAGAGAGGCAAAGTCTTCCATCTAGACAACGTTGCCCTAGAGCACACAAAAAACTATACATACCTCTGCCTTAACATCAGCGCCACAGGTAACTTCCACAAAGCAGTGAACGATCTGAGACAAGGCAAGAAGTTTACAACGTAAAACACCAAATAATGCATGCAGAGCAGAATTAGGCCGATACCCGCTAATTATCAAAATCCATAAAAGAGCCGTTAATTTCTACAACCAGCTAAAAGGAAGCGATTCCCAAACCTTCCATAACAAAGCCATCACCTACAGAGAGATCTTTCTCTCTTTCTTCCTCTCTCTCTTTGTCTTTCTCTCTTTCTGTCTCTCTGTCTTCCTCCCTCTGTCTTTCTCTCTTTCTATCTCTCTTTGTCTATCTCTCTTTCTACATCTCTGCCTTTGTCTTTCTCTCTATCTAGCTATCTCTCTCTCTTTCTAACTCTCTGTCTTTCTCTCTTTCTATCTCTCTCTTCTCCCTCTCCTCTATAGGAGGCGTGCCACCCACAGTACAGGGAGAAGGAAAGGTAGTCAGAAGTATTTACTTGTTTCTTAATAACCTCTCCTCCTCTCCTTCTCGCTCTCCCTCCACTCCTCTCCCTCCTCTCCTCTGCCTCCTCTCCTCTGCCTCCTCTCCTCTGCCTCCTCTCCTCTTCCTCCTCTCCTCTGCCTCCTCTCCTCTGCTTCCTCTCCTCCTCCATCTCCCTCCTTCTCCTTCTCCTTCTCCTTCTCCTTCTCTTTCTCCTTCTCCTTCTCCTTCTCCTTCTCCCTCCCCTCTATAGGAAGCGTGCCACTCACAGTACAGGGAAGCGAAAAGGTAGTCAGAAGGACCTGAGACCTCCAGACCTGTGGATCCATCATGAGGAGATGGAACTGAAGAACATTGAGAAGCCTGCCAGTGCCGCCCCCTCTGGATGTGATTCGCCCATCCAGGGTTCCATCCAGGAAATCCGGTCTCAGTCTGTCAGTCATAGCCAATCAGAGAGTCAGATGGGAAGCAAGAGCAGCCACTCAGGTAAGACTTCATGGATGGTAGTGATGTTAATGACAGGAAGGATGTTGTGGAATGTCTTGGAACAGAACCTTGGAACAGAACCTTGGAACAGAATCTTGGAACAGAACCTTGGAACAGAATCTTGGAACAGAACCTTGGAACAGAACCTTGGAACAGAACCTTGGATAAAAATAAGAGATTAGAAAAGGAATGTTTTTTTAGATTTTTTTTATGTTCACTGCAGATGTGTTGTTATCCAGTCCACCAACACATATACCACTGATTGGTTTTGTAGAGAAAGACTTCAACAATAGAGGGGAAAGTAGCTTGCTTCTATCGTCATCTTCATCTCTCTATTGAAACGTAGCTCTTAACTAAAGTTGTCAGTAACAAGTTTAGTCTCTCTGATGGGAATTCATGAATATTCTATGAATAAATTGTAGACTATTGATTTCTTATCCAGATGTGAAGGACTATTCAGAGGAACAAGTTAATATAGAGTATACAACCAACTGGCGTGAAGTACAATTCTATGCTTTTTATTTTCCTCACCTTGGGTTGCTGCTGGTGAATGTTTGTCTTTGGTTAATCTGTATCTATTTGTTCTGTTATAGTGAGGTGAAATCCCATCGATATAACAATAGATTTTGCGACGGAGCCCTGACTAGTAATACATCAGCAGAATATTAACACAGTACGATCCATTTATGTTCTAGGTGTGGACAATGACGAGGCTTCCAGCTGCATCTCTACGTTAGAGCGCTCCCTAGCTGCCCGGAGGGCAACACGTACCAAGCTAATGATCCCCATGGACTCTCAGCCCAGCAACACCCGTAAGTGTCAACATCCCGTAGGGTGGTGCACAATTGGCGTCGGCCGGGTTAAGGGAGGGTATGGCCCCGGGGTAGGCCGTCATTGCAAAATAAGAATTTGTTCTTAACTGACTTGTCTAATTAAATAGCTCACACTTTGAGTAGGCTGTCCTTCCTCCTCCATCCTCCTTCTTCCTCCATCCCTCCTCTGTTTATTTGTATTTTTTATTTCACCTTTATTTAACCAGGTAGGCTAGTTGAGAACAAGTTCTCATTTACAACTGCGACCTGGCCAAGATAAAGCATAGCAATTCGACACATACAACAACACAGAGTTACACATGGAATAAACAAAACATACAGTCAATAATACAGTAGAAAAATAAGATAAAAAAATATATACAGTGTCTATATGCAGTGTGTGTGCAAATGAGGTAAGATAAGGGAGGTAAGGCAATAAATAGGCCATGGTGGCAAAGTAATTACAATATAGCAATTAAACACTGGAGTGGTAGATGTGCAGAAGATGAATGTGCAAGTAGAGATACTGGGGTGCAAAGGAGCAAGATAAATAAATACAGTATGGGGATGAGGTAGATAGATGGGCTGTTTACAGATGGGCTATGCACAGTTGCAGCGATCTGTGAGCTGCTCTGACAGCTGGTGCTTAAAGCTAGTGAGGGAGATATGAGTCTCCAACTCCAGCGATTTTTGCAGTTCATTCCAGTCATTGGCAGCAGAGAACTGGAAGGAAAGGCGACCAAAGGAGGATTTGGCTTTGGGGGTGACCAGTGAAATATACCTGCTGGAGCGCGTGCTACAAGTGGGTGCTGCTATGGTGACCAGTGAGCTGAGATAAGGCGGGGCTTTACCTAGCCAAGACTTGTAGATAACCTGTAGCCAGTGGGTTTAGCCAGTGGGTTTGGCGACGAGTATGAAGCGAGGGCCAACCAACGAGAGCGTACAGGTCGCAGTGGTGGGTAGTGTGTGGGGATTTGGTGACAAAACGGATGGCACTGTGATAGACTGCATCCAATTTATTGAGTAGAGTGTTGGAGGCTATTTTATAGATGACATCGCCGAAGTCGAGGATCGGTAGGATGGTCAGTTGTACGAGGGTATGTTTGGCAGCATGAGTGAAGGATGCCTTGTTGCAATATAGGAAGCCAATTCTAGATTTCATTTTGGATTGGAGATGCTTAATGTGAGTCTGGAAGGAGAGTTTACAGTCTAACCAGACACCTAGGTATTTGTAGTTGTCCACGTATTCTAAGTCAGAGCCGTCCAGAGTAGTGATGCTGGACGGGCGGGCAGGTGCGGGCAGTGATCGATTGAAAAGCATGCATTTAGTTTTACTTGCATTTAAGAGCAGTTGGAGGCCACGGAAGGAGAGCTGTATGGCATTGAAGCTCGTCTGGAGGTTAGTTAACACAGTGTCCAAAGAATGGCCAGAAGTATACAGAATAGTGTCATCTGCATAGAGGTGGATCAGAGAATCACCAGCAGCAAGAGCGACATCATTGATGTATACAGAGAAAAGAGTTGGCCCGATAATTGAACCCTGTGGCACCCCCATAGAGACTGCCAGAGGTCTGAACAACAGGCCCTCCGATTTGATACACTGAACTCTATCTGAGAAGTAGTTGGTGAACCAGGCGAGGCAGTCATTTGAGAAACCAATGCTATTTAGTCTGCCGATAAGAATGCAGTGATTGACAGAGTCGAAAGCCTTGGCCAGGTCGATTAAGATGGCTGCACAGTACTGTCTTTTATCGAGGGCGGTTATGATATCGTTTAGGACCTTGAGCATTGCTGAGGTGCACCTGTGACCAGCTCGGAAACCAAATTGCATAGTGGAGAAGGTACGGTGGGATTCGAAATGGTCGGTGATCTGTTTGTTCACTTGGCTTTCAAAGACTTTAGAAAGGCAGGGCAGGATGGATATAGGTTTGTAACAGTTTGGGTCTAGAGTGTCTCCCCTTTTGAAGAGGGGGATGACCGCGGCAGCTTTCCAATCTTTAGGGATCTGACGATACGAAAGAGAGGTTGAACAGTCTAGTAATAGGGGTTGCAACAATTGCGGCAGATAATTTTAGAAAGAGAGGGTCCAGATTGTCTAGCCCAGCTGATTTGTAGGGGTCCAGATTTTGCAGCTCTATCAGAACATCAGCTATCTGGATTTGGGTGAAGGAGAAGCGGGGGGGGGGGGCTTGGGCAGGTTGCTGCGGGGGGTGCAGAGCTGTTGGCCAGGGTAGGGGTAGCCAGGTCGAAGGCATGGCTGGCCGTAGAAAAATGCTCATTGAAATTAGCGATTATCGTAGATTTATCAGTGGTGACAGTGTTTCCTAGCCTCAGTGCAGTGGGCAGCTGGGAGGAGGTGCTCTTATTCTCCATGGACTTTACAGTGTCCCAAAACTTTTTATAATTAGTGCTACAGGGTGCAAATTTCTGTTTGAAAAAGCTAGCCTTTGCTTTCCTAACTGACTGTGTATATTGATTCCTGACTTCCTTGAAAAGTTGCATATCACGGGGGCTATTCGATGCTAATGCAGTACGCCACAGGATGTTTTTCTTCTGGTCAAGGGAAGTCAAGTCTGGGGTGAACCAAGGGCTATATCTGTTCTTAGTTCTACATTTTTTGAATGGGGCGTGCTTATTTAAGATGGTGAGGAAAGCACTTTTAAAGAACAACCAGGCACCGTCTACTGATGGGATGATGTCAATATCCTTCCAGGATACCCGGGCCAAGTCAATTAGAAAGGCCTGCTTGCTGAAGTGTTTTAGGGAGCGTTTGACTGTGATGAGGGGTGGTCGTTTGACCGCAGACCCATTACGGATGCAGGCAATGAGGCAGTGATCGCTGAGATCTTGGTTGAAGACAGAAGAGGTGTATTTAGAGGGCAAGTTGGTCAGGATGATATCTACGAGGGTGCCCATGTTTATGGATTTAGGGTTGTACCTGGTAGGTTCCTTGATCATTTGTGTGAGATTGAGGGCATCTAGCTTAGATTGTAGGATGGCCGGGGTGTTAAGCATATCCCAGTTTAGGTCACCTAACAGTACGAACTCTGAAGATAGATGGGGGGCAATCAATTCACATATGGTGTCCAAGGCACAGCTGGGGGCTGAGGGGGGTCTATTACAAGGGGCAACAGTGAGATACTTATGTCTGGAAAGGTAGATTTTTAAAAGTAGAAGCTCGAACTGTTTGGGCACAGACCTGGATAGTAAGACAGAAGTCTGCAGTCTGTCTCTGCAGTAGATTGCAACTCCGCCCCCTTTGGCAGTTCTATCTTGATGGAAAATGTTATAGTTGGGGATGGAAATTTCTGAATTTTTTGTGCCCTTCCTAAGCCAGGATTCAGACAAGGCAAGGATATCAAGGTTGGCAGAGTGTGCTAAAGCAGTGAATAAAGCAAACTTAGGATGGAGGTTTATGATGTTAACATGTATGAAACCACGGCTTTTACGGTTACAGGAGTCAACAAATGAGAGCGCCTGGGGAATAGGTGTAGTACTGGGGGCTACAGGGCCTGGGTTAACCTCTATATCACCTGGACGTCTAGTGCGTTGGGTACAGAGAATAAAAAGAGCAGATTTCTGGGTGTAGATTCAGGGCATAATGTACAGACAAGGTTATGGTATTATGTGAGTACAGTGGAGGTAAACCTAGGCATTGAGTGATGATGAGAGAGGTTGCATCTCTGAAGGCACCAGGTAAGCCAGGTGAGGTCTCCGCATACATGGGGGGTGGGACAAAAGAGCTATCTAAGGCATGTTGAGCGGGACTGAGGGCTCTACAGCGAAAGAAAACAATAATAACTAACAGAAACAGCAGTAGACGAGGCATATTGACATTAGAGATAGGCGTAAACCAATCACAGGTGTTGGTCGGGAGAGCTAAGACAACAACGGGTAAATAGCGATGAATGGGCAGAGAGTCAGTTAGCTACACACAGGACCTGAGTTCGAGGCTGGGGCCGACAGATAAACAAAATGAGGTACAGTGTTAATGAACAGACCAGCAGGCATCAATCAGCTGTGTAGCAGAGTGATCATAGGGTCCAAAGAGCAGCAATAGGTGAGTCAGGGTGCTGTTCGGTAGTCACTACTGCGCTAGGCGAGCAGGAGACACGGCGTTCAGAAAACTAGCGGGCCGGGGCTAGCAGATAGGTCTTTAGCGACATCGCAACGGAAAAGCCTGTTGAAACCACATCGGACAATTACGTCGGCAGACCAGTCGTGATGGATCGGCGGGGCTCCGTGTCGTCAATAAAGGGTCCAGGCTAATTGGCAAAAGAGGTATTGTAGCCCAATAATTAGCTGGTATACTCCGTCGGCTGGCCGGGAGATGGGCCTAGCTCGAGGCTAGCTCAAGGCTAACTGGTGCTTGCTTCGGTACAGAGGCGTTAGCCAGCAGTAGCCACTCGGTTGCAGCTAGCTGGCTGCGATGCTAGCTCGAGGCTAGCTCAAGGCTAACTGCTGCTTGCTTCGGGACAGAGGCGTTAGCCAGCAGTAGCCACTCGGTTGCAGCTAGCTGGTTGCGATGATCTGGTGTTAATGGTCTCGAGCTTGCATCAGGAATTCGGTGATGTGGTGGAGAAAAGCAGTCCGATATGCTGTGGGTTGATATCGCGCTGTGCAGACTGGCAGGTAATTGTCTGAGCTAAAGCTGGCTGGTGTCCGAGCTAAAGGTGAAGACCGCTAGCAATGGCTAACAATGACTAGTAGCTAGTAGCTAGTTAGCTGCTGATGGAGGTTCCAGTTATAAGGTATAAAAAAAATTGCAGATCGGTACCACATTGGGTGAGGCGAGTTGCAGAAAAGTATATTTAGTTTGTAGATGGAAAGTGAAATTAAAATATATACGAAAAAAAACAAAAAACAGAATATTTACAGACTAATTAACACGGGACAAGACAAACACACGTCCGACTGCTACGCCATCTTGGAACATCAATCTCCTTGACATCTTCCTCTCCCTCCTTCTCTGTTAGTAGCACATTGGGTAATTACCAGACATCTCTCTCTCTCTCTCTCTCTTTC
This sequence comes from Salvelinus namaycush, assembly GCF_016432855.1. NCBI lineage: Eukaryota > Metazoa > Chordata > Actinopteri > Salmoniformes > Salmonidae > Salvelinus > Salvelinus namaycush. Next base: position 27,248 of record NW_024061283.1, read on the forward strand.
CTCTCTCTTCTCTGCCCCTGTTCTTCCCTCTCTTTTCATCCCTCACCTCTCTTCTCTCCAGTAGTCACATGAAAGCCTCCACATCTTCGGATCCCTAGTGGGACAGAGACAGAAAGAGAAGGAAGGGCCTCCTCACATCTCAGACTCCCTAAGGAGACAGAGACCGAGAGAGAGAGGGAGAGGGAGACATGTTTCCCATGCCAAAAAAGCCCTTTGAATTCAATTGAGAGAGGGAGAGACTCTACTCTGCATTCAGCACATCCCCATCAATCACACCCCCCCCTCCTCAACCCCCCTCACCCTCTCACCCACCCCCCTCCTCCTCACCCCCCCCCCCCCTCCTCACCCCACCCCTTCAACCTTCCTTATCCTTCCCATCAGAGGGGTGAGGCAAGTTGAGGAGAGGTAATGTGGGTTGAGGAAGGATAGGAGGTTGAGGAAGGAGAGGAGGGTTGAGGAAGGAGAGGAGGGTTGAGGAAGGAGAGGAGGGTTGAGGAGGGTTGAGGAGGGGTGAGGAGGGGTGAGGAGGGTTGAGGAGGGGTGAGGAGGGGTGAGGAGGGGTGAGGAGGGGTGAGGAGGGGTGAGGAGGGGTGAGGAGGGGTGAGGAGGGAGGAGGGGTGAGGAGGGGTGAGGAGGGGTAAGGAGGGGTGAGGAGGATTGAGGAGGGGTGAGGAGGGTTAAGGAGGGGTGAGGAGGGTTAAGGAGGGGTGAGGAGGGGTGAGGAGGGTTAAGGAGGGGTAAGGAGGGGTGAGGAGGGGTGAGGAGGGTTAAGGAGGGGTGAGGAGGGTTGAGGAGGGGTGAGGAGGATTGAGGAGAGGTGAGGAAGGGTGTGGAGCGGTTAGGCCCCATCTACTCCGGGGTAATCTGATGATTTTCCTGGTTCACTTCCATCCCCCTTCACCTACCTGGGTCCCAGTGGGCATGCTCAGTAGTGCTTAGTGGTTAACGCTGCTAGGCTACTGTAGGCACCGTCTCGCACTCAGAGAAGAACTGCAGGGTACTGCATATATTACCACTGCCTCTCGTCTCTCTCTCTCACCGTCAAGAAGGAGCTAAGGAGAACAAGTGCTCCTCTCTTTCATCGTCAAGAAGGAGCTAAGGAGAACAAGTGGAATAGATTTCAGTTGGCTTCGTTCGCCAGGCAGGGGTTCCTGTTAGAAGAAGCTTCTTTTGAATTGTCAGGATTGTTTGATTATTATTTGTGTAGATAGTTGCTGAATATCCTTCTGTCTGTTTGTGCTTTATTCACTAATAGGAACCTAATTAGTAGGTATCGTTAGTTAGTTGTAATGTGACTCGTTCTTTAGACGCAAGATGTGTCTCAAATGACATCCTTTGCCTTATACAGTACACTACGTTTGGCCCTGGTCAGATTAGTGCACTAAAAAGGAAATAGGGTGCCAAAGGACAAAGGAGGGTGCCAAAGGAGGATGTCAAAGGACAAAGGAGGGTGCCAAAGGAGGATGTCAAAGGACAAAGGAGGGTGCCAAAGGACAAAGGAGGGTGCCAAAGAACAAAGGAGGGTGCCAAAGGAGGGTGCCAAAGGACAAATAAGGGTGCCAAAGGAGGGTGCCAAAGGACAAAGGAGGGTTCCAAAGGACAAAGGAGGGTGCCAAAGGAGGGTGCCAAAGGACAAAGGAGTGTGCCAAAGGAGGGTGTCAAAGGACAAAGGAAGGTGTCAAAGGACAAAGGAGGGTGCCAAAGGACAAAGGAGGGTGCCAAAGAACAAAGGAGGGTGCCAAAGGAGGGTGCCAAAGGACAAATAAGGGTGCCAAAGGAGGGTGCCAAAGGACAAAGGAGGGTTCCAAAGGAGGGTGCCAAAGGACAAAGGAAGGTGTCAAAGGACAAAGGAGGGTGCCAAAGGACAAAGGAGGGTGCCAAAGAACAAAGGAGGGTGCCAAAGGAGGGTGCCAAAGGACAAATAAGGGTGCCAAAGGAGGGTGCCAAAGGACAAAGGAGGGTTCCAAAGGAGGGTGCCAAAGGACAAAGGAGGGTGCCAAAGGAGGGTGCCAAAGGAGGGTGCCAAAGGACAAAGGAGGGTGCCAAAGGAGGGTGCCAAAGGACAAAGGAGGGTGCCAAAGGAGAGTGCCAAAGGAGGGTGCCACAGGACAAAGGAGGGTGCCAAAGGAGGGTGCCAAAGGACAAAGGAGGGTGCCAAAGGACAAGGGAGGGTGCCAAAGGAGGGTGCCAAAGGACAAAGGAGGGTGCCAAAGGAGGATGTCAAAGGACAAAGGAGGGTGCCAAAGGAGGGTGTCAAAGGACAAAGGAGGGTGTCAAAGGACAAAGGAAGGTGTCAAAGGACAAAAGAGGGTGCCAAAGGAGGGTGTCAAAGGGCAAAGTAGGGTGCCAAAGGAGGGTGCCAAAGGACAAATAAGGGTGACAAAGGAGGGTGCCAAAGGACAAAGGAGGGTGCCAAAGGAGGGTGTTATGAAAGGAAGAGCATTCAGATCTAACTAAGTCCGTAGTTCAGATAGCTGTGCATCGTGACTAACTAAGTCCGTAGTTCAGATAGCTGTGCATCGTGACTAACTAAGTCCGTAGTTCAGATAGCTGTGCATCGTGACTAACTAAGTCCGTAGTTCAGATAGCTGTGCATCGTGACTAACTAAGTCCGTAGTTCAGATAGCTGTGCATCGTGACTAACTAAGTCCGTAGTTCAGATAGCTGTGCATCGTGACTAACTAAGTCCGTAGTTCAGATAGCTGTGCATCGTGACTAACTAAGTCCGTAGTTCAGATAGCTGTGCATCGTGA
>NW_024061283.1:37500-40000 GCF_016432855.1 Salvelinus namaycush
TCTCTCTCTCTCTCTCTCTCTCTCTCTCTCTCTCTCTCTCTGTCTCTGTCTCTGTCTCTCTGTCTCTCTGTCTCTCTGTCTCTCTCTCTCTCTCTCTCTCTCTGTCTCTGTCTCTGTCTCTGTCTCTCTCTCTCTCTCTCTCTCTCTCTCTGTCTCTCTCTCTCTCTCTCTGTCTCTCTCTCTCTCTCTCTCTCTCTGTCTCTCTCTCTCTGTCTCTCTCTCTCTCTCTCTCTCTCTCTCTCTCTCTCTCTCTCTCTCTCTCTCTCTCTCTCTCTCTCTCTCTCTCTCTCTATTTGTCTCAATTCAATTCAATTCAATTCAAGGGGCTTTATTGGCATGGGAAACATGTGTTAACATTGCCAAAGCAAGTGAGGTAGATATTATACAAAAGTGAAATAAACAATACAAATTAACAGTAAACATTACACATACAGAAGTTTCAAAACAATAAAGACATTACAAATGTTATATTATATATATACAGTGTTGTAACAATGTACAAATGGTTAAAGCACACAAGTTAAAATAAATAAGCATAAATATGGGTTGTATTTACAATGGTGTTTGTTCTTCACTGTTTGCCCTTTTCTTGTGGCAACAGGTCACAAATCTTGATGCTGTGATGGCACACTGTGGAATTTCTCCCAGTAGATATGGGAGTTTATCAAAATTGGATTTGTTTTCAAATTCTTTGTGGATCTGTGTAATCTGAGGGAAATATGTCTCTCTAATATGGTCATACATTGGGCAGGAGGTTAGGAAGTGCAGCTCAGTTTCCACCTCATTTTGTGGGCAGTGTGCACATAGCCTGTCTTCTCTTGAGAGCCATGTCTGCCTACGGCGGCCTTTCTCAATAGCAAGGCTATGCTCACTGAGTCTGTACATAGTCAAAGCTTTCCTTAAGTTTGGGTCAGTCACAGTGGTCAGGTATTCTGCCACTGTGTACTCTCTGTTTAGGGCCAAATAGCATTCTAGTTTGCTCTGTTTTTTTGTTAATTCTTTCCAATGTGTCAAGTAATTATCTTTTTGTTTTCTCATGATTTGGTTGGGTCTAATTGTGCTGTTGTCCTGGGGCTCTGTGGGGTGTGTTTGTGTTTGTGAACAGAGCCCTAGGACCAGCTTGCTTAGGGGACTCTTCTCCAGGTTCATCTCTCTGTAGGTGATGGCTTTGTTATGGAAGGTTTGGGAATCGCTTCCTTTTAGGTGGTTGTAGAATTTAACGGCTCTTTTCTGGATTTTGATAATTAGTGGGTATCGGCCTAATTCTGCTCTGCATGCATTATTTGGTGTTCTACGTTGTACACGGAGGATACTTTTGCAGAATTCTGCATGCAGAGTCTTAATTTGGTGTTTGTCCCATTTTGTGAAATCTTGGTTGGTGAGCGGACCCCAGACCTCACAACCATAAAGGGCAATGGGCTCTATGACTGATTCAAGTATTTTTTAGCCAGATCCTAATTGGTATGTTGAAATTTATGTTCCTTTTGATGGCATAGAATGCTCTTCATGCCTTGTCTCTCAGATCGTTCACAGCTTTGTGGAAGTTACCTGTGGTGCTGATGTTTAGGCCGAGGTATGTATAGTTTTTTGTGTGCTCTAGGGCAACGCTGTCTAGATGGAATTTGTGGTCCTGGTGACTGGACCTTTTTTGGAACACCATTATTTTGGTCTTACTGAGATTTACTGTCAGGGCCCAGGTCTGACAGAATCTGTGCAGAAGATCTAGGTGCTGCTGTAGGCCCTCCTTGGTTGGTGACAGAAGCACCAGATCATCAGCAAACAGTAGACATTTGACTTCGGATTCTAGTAGGGTGAGACCGGGTGCTGCAGACTGTTCTAGTGCCCGCGCCAATTCGTTGATATATATGTTGAAGAGGGCGGGGCTTAAGCTGCATCCCTGTCTCACCCCACGACCCTGTGTGAAGAAATGTGTGTGTTTTTTGCCAATTTTAACCGCACACTTGTTGTTTGTGTACATGGATTTTATAATGTCGTATGTTTTACCCCCAACACCACTTTCCATCAATTTGTATAGCAGACCCTCATGCCAAATTGAGTCGAAGGCTTTTTTGAAATCAACAAAGCATGAGAAGACTTTGCCTTTGTTTTGGTTTGTTTGGTTGTCAATTAGGGTGTGTAGGGTGAATACATGGTCTGTTGTACGGTAATTTGGTAAAAAGCCAATTTGACATTTGCTCAGTACATTGTTTTCATTGAGGAAATGTACGAGTCTGCTGTTAATGATAATGCAGAGGATTTTCCCAAGGTTACTGTTGACGCATATTCCACGGTAGTTATTGGGGTCAAATTTGTCTCCACTTTTGTGGATTGGGGTGATCAGTCCTTGGTTACAAATATTGGGGAAGATGCCAGAGCTAAGGACGATGTTAAAGAGTTTTAGTATAGCCAATTGGAATTTGTTGTCTGTATATTTGATCATTTCATTAAGGATACCATCAACACCACAGGCCTTTTTGGGTTGGAGGGTTTTTATTTTGTC
>NW_024061283.1:42500-60000 GCF_016432855.1 Salvelinus namaycush
TCTCTCTCTCTCTCTCCTTCATTCATGCAGGAATAGCCTCTCTCTCTCTCTCTCCATTCATGCAGAAATAGCCTCTCTCTCGCTCTCATCCAGGCAGGAATAATCTGTCTCTCTCTCTCCTTTTTACTACTTGTACCTGTCTAAGTCTGTCTCTGGATCTATCCTCTTTCCTCTCTCCTTCCTCTACCTCCCTCCTTTCCTCTACCTCCTCCTCCTCTCTCCTTCCTCTACCTCCCTCCTTTCCTCTACCTCCTCCTCCTCTCTCCTTCCTCTACCTCCCTTCTTTCCTCTACATCCTCCTCTTCTCTCTACTCCTCTACTCCTCCCTCTCCTCTACCTCCTCCTCCTCTCTCTACTCCTCTACTCCTCCCTCTCCTCTACCTCCTCCTCCTCTCTCTACTCCTCTACTCCTCCCTCATCCTCTACATCCTCCTCTTCTCTCTACTCCTCTACTCCTCCCTCTCCTCTACCTCCTCCTCCTCCTCCTCCACTCTCTAATTCTCTACTCCTCCTCTCCTCTACCTCCTCCTCTTCTCTCTACTCCTCCCTCTCCTCTACATCCTCCTCTCTCTACTTCTCTACTCCTCCTCTCCTCTACATCCTCCTCCTCTCTCTACTCCTCCCTCTCCTCTACCTCCTCCTCCTCCTCTTCTCTCTACTCCGCCCTCTCCTCCTCCTCCTCCTCCTCTCCTCTCCGTTCCTCTCCTCAAGCCATGGAGTGTCCGATATACATTTCTTTTGACAGATGTGTTTTCACCGCTAGTCATGATTTAATAGTTTTTTCTTAAACCTTTGTGCCAGCAGTGTTGGGACACTTTTTCCTTTTTATTCTTCGGGCAGAGCTGATGAGTATGAATGATAAGGGATGCTGGACGGAAGGGTCACCTGAGCTCTACTCTCTTAATTAACTGAAAATGAGATGCAACGTCACCTCTCTAAAAACAGAGATCAGAGGGTTTATAATCAAAGAGTTATTAGATTTCAGACTGACTGATTCATGAAACTTTGCAGAACATTGGTCCTGACCTGACTAAATGTTTGAATGTGACATTTTATATTTTGTAGACAATAAAGGATTTTTCTATTCACTTAGTTGTGTGTGGCCCAGAGGGGCAACGACTTTTAAGTAGAGGAATATTGAGCTGGATTAAACCCTATGCAGACTTCCTGACTGTAAATCACTCTGAAAAAAGAGCATCTATTGAACTAAATGACAGAATGAAGGTGGAGAACTCAGTGGCAAAACCTCAGCCTCCTCCTGGGTGATTTGAAAACCTCAGCCTCCTCCTGGATGATTTCAAAACCTCAGCTTCCTCCTGGGTGATTTCAAAACCTCAGCTTCCCCCTGGGTGATTTGAAAACCTCAGCCTCCTCCTGGGTGATTTGAAATCCTTAGCCTCCTCCTGGGTGATTTGAAATCCTCAGCCTCCTCCTGGGTGATTTCAAAACCTCAGCTTCCTCCTGGGTGATTTTAAAACCTCAGTCTCCTCCTGGGTGATTTTAAAACCTCAGCCTCCTCCTGGGTGATTTTAAAACCTCAGCCTCCTCCTGGGTGATTTCAAAACCTCAGTCTCCTCCTGGGTGATTTCAAAACCTCAGTCTCCTCCTGGGTGATTTCAAAACCTCAGTCTCCTCCTGGGTGATTTCAAAACCTCAGTCTCCTCCTGGGTGATTTGAAAACCTCAGTCTCCTCCTGGGTGATTTGAAAACCTCAGTCTCCTCCTGGGTGATTTCTAAGAAGTGAAATAGCTCTGCTCTTTTAGCCATTGTTGCCTGTAAAAGGCAGAATTTGGAGAGCATTTATCTGGCTGGTCTATACTCTATTTACTTCCAACCTTGAATGGCTTTAAGCTCATAGAAATCAATAAATATCATTTTTGTAGGAAATGTCTCCAGCTCCCAGTTAGACTGAAGAGGTGGGTTAAAGGTAGTTCAGCCCAGCAAGAATATCAGTTTCTGAATGTCCAGAAGAAAGAATGTGTCCCAAATGACAGACTATTCCTTTTATAGTGAACTACTTTAGATCAGAGCCCATAGACTACCACCATAAATGTAGTGCACTATAAAGGGAATAGGCTGCCATTTGGGACGTACACCAGAAAGAGGTTTACCTTCCAGAGTCTGTATATTTCACCTCTCTTCACTGCCTACCTGCTTCAGGCTGTTTCAGGCTGTTTCAGGTGTTGTCTATTTCACCTCTCTTCACTGCCTACCTGTTTCAGGTGTTGTCTATTTCACCTCTCTTCGCAGCCTACCTGTTTCAGGTGTTGTCTATTTCACCTCTCTTCGCTTCCTACCTGTTTCAGGTGTTGTCTATTTCACCTCTCTTCACTGCCTACCTGTTTCAGGTGTTGTCTATTTCACCTCTCTTCGCTTCCTACCTGTTTCAGGTGTTGTCTATTTCACCTCTCTTCACTGCCTACCTGTTTCAGGTGTTGTCTATTTCACCTCCCTTCACTGCCTACCTGTTTCAGGTGTTGTCTATTTCTCCTCTCTTCGCTTCCTACCTGTTTCAGGTGTTGTCTATTTCACCTCTCTTCACTGCCTACCTGTTTCAGGTGTTGTCTATTTCACCTCTCTTCACTGCCTACCTGTTTCAGGTGTTGTCTATTTCACCTCCCTTCACTGCCTACCTGTTTCAGGTGTTGTCTATTTCACCTCCCTTCACTGCCTACCTGTTTCAGGTGTTGTCTATTTCACCTCTCTTCACTGCCTACCTGTTTCAGGTGTTGTCTATTTCACCTCTCTTCATCAAACATGCAGGTCTTTGAGGTACGGTGTCAGAAACAACATATTCCACATGCTGTCGTTACACCCGGAGTTTTAAAATGGATTACAATGAGACGTTGTGTCAACGGTCTACACACAATACCCCATAATGTCAAAGTGGATTTGTGTTTAGACATTTTTACAAATTAATAAAAAATGAACAGTTGAAATGTCTTGAGTCAATAAGTATTCAACCCCTTTGTTAAGGCGATGCCTAAATAAGTTCAGGAGTAAAAATGCGCTTAACAAGTCACATAATAAGTTACATGGACTCACTCTGTGTGCAACAATAGAGTTTAACATGATTTTTGAATGACTACCTCATCTCTGTACCCAACACATACAATTATCTGGAAGGTCCTTCAGTCGAGCAGTGAATTTCAAACACAGATTCTACCACAAAGACCTCTTTTTCATGCCTTGCAAAGAAGGGCACTGATTGGTAGATGGATAAAACGTTTTAAAAGCAGACATTGAATATCCCTTTGAGAATGGTAAAGTTATTAATTATACTCTGAATGGTCTGTCAAAACACCCAGTCACTACAAAGATACAGGCGTCCTTCCTAACTCAGTTGCCGGAGAGGAAGGACACCGCTCAGTGATTTCACCATGAGGCCAATGGTAATTTTAAAACAGTTACAGAGTTTAATGTCTGTGATAGGAGAAAACTGAGGATAAATCAACAACATTGTAGTCTTTTTATTTATTTAACCTTTATTTAACTAGGCAAGTCAAATAGTAAAGATAACTTTATCCTGAATACAAAGCATTATGTTTTTTGGGCAAAACCAACACATCACTGAGTAGCACTCTTCATATTTTCAAGCATGGTGGTGGCTGCATCATGTTATGGGTATACTTATCATCAGCAAGGACTTTTTTTAGGATAAAAAGAAAAGGAGTAGAGCTAAGCACAGGCAAAGTCCTAGAGGAAAGCCTGGTTCAGTCTGCTTTCCACCAGACACTGGGAAAGGATTTCACCTTTCAGCAGGACAATAACCTAAAACACAAGACCAAATATACACTGGAGTTGCTTACCAAGAAGACAGTGAATGTTCCTGAGTGGACGAGTTACAATTTTGACTTAAATCGGTTTGAAAATCTATGTCTAGACTTGAAAATGGCTGTCTAGCAATGATCAACAACCAACTGCGTTTGAAAATTAGCCGGCTGGCTAAAACCGGCACTTTTACGGAAACGTTGATTAATGCGCACTGTCCCTGTAAAAAATAAAATAAACTCAAACCAACTTGACAGAGCCTAAAGCATTTTATAATCATAATTAAAAATAGCCATGTGTAAATGTTCTACAATACAGGTGTGCAAAGCTCTCAGAGACTTAAATCAACAGTGAAACGCTTACTTACCCAGAACAGCTCACACAGCTGTAATCTAACATGTATTGACTCAGGGGTCTTAATACTTACATAAATTAGATATTTCTGTATTTCATTTTCAATACATTTCCACACACAAAAAAATGTTTTCAATTTGACATTTTGGGGTATTGTATCTTGATGGGTGTTAGAGAAAAAAAAATGTAATCCATTTTTGAATTCAGGCTGTAACACAACAAAATGTGGAATAAATCAAGAGGTAAAGAGGGATTAATAAATCAAGAGGTAAAGAGGGATTAATAAATCAAGAGGTAAAGAGGGATTCATAAATCAAGAGGTAAAGAGGGATTCATAAATCAAGAGGTAAAGAGGGATTAATAAATCAAGAGGTAAAGAGGGATTAATAAATCAAGAGGTAAAGAGGGATTAATAAATCAAGAGGTAAAGAGGGATTAATAAATCAAGAGGTAAAGAGGGATTAATAAGTCAAGAGGTAAAGAGGGATTAATAAATCAAGAGGTTAAGAGGTGTTAATACATCAAGAGGTAAAGAGGGATTAATAAGTCAAGAGGTAAAGAGGGGTTAATAAATCAAGAGGTAAAGAGGGATTAATAAATCAAGAGGAAAGAGGGAATAATAAATCAAGAGGTAAAGAGGGATTAATAAATCAAGAGGTAAAGAGGGAGTAATAAGTCAAGAGGTAAAGAGGGAGTAATAAATCAAGAGGTAAAGAGGGAGTAATAAGTCAAGAGGTAAAGAGGGATTAATAAATCAAGAGGTAAAGAGGGAGTAATAAATCAAGAGATGAAGAGGGATTAATAAGTCAAGAGGTATAGAGGAATTAATAAATCAAGAGGTAAAGAGGGATTAATAAGTCAAGAGGTAATACTACTTTCTGTAGGCTCTGTAGCTAGCTATGTGGCTGGAATTTATATTGATTGATTTTGCAAAGTGGTGTACTGTGAAACAAAGCAGTTTAAATGACTTTGGTCGATGGAAATGCTGTGCACTACTGGAAAAGGCCCTCCAGATATTTAGCCATTATGATGCTGACAAGGCACCATGCCTATATTTAGTACAGTACAGTGCACACAGTAGGTTTCACATTGTGATAGCAGTGTACAGTGGGGTTACAGTAGGTTTCACATTGTGATAGCAGTGTACAGTGGGGTTACAGTAGGTTTCACATTGTGATAGCAGTGTACAGTGGGGTTACATTCGGTTTCACATTGTGATAGCAGTGTACAGTGGGGTTACATTAGGTAACACATTGACAGTTAGAACACTGAGTGGAGAGTAGTGACAGAACAGTGAGTGGAGAGTAGTGACAGAACACTGAGTGGAGAGTAGTGACAGAACACTGAGTGGAGAGTGGTGACAGTTAGAACACTGAGTGGAGAGTGGTGACAGAACACTGAGTGGAGAGTAGTGACAGAACACTGAGTGGAGAGTAGTGACAGAACACTGAGTGGAGAGTAGTGACAGAACACTGAGTGGAGAGTAGTGATAGTTAGAACACTGAGTGGAGAGTAGTGACAGAACAGTGAGTGGAGAGTAGTGACAGAACACTGAGTGGAGAGTAGTGACAGAACACTGAGTGGAGAGTAGTGACAGAACACTGAGTGGAGAGTGGTGACAGTTAGAACACTGAGTGGAGAGTAGTGACAGAACAGTGAGTGGAGAGTAGTGACAGAACACTGAGTGGAGAGTAGTGACAGAACACTGAGTGGAGAGTAGTGACAGAACACTGAGTGGAGAGTAGTGACAGAACACTGAGTGGAGAGTAGTGACAGAACACTGAGTGGAGAGTGGTGACAGTTAGAACACTGAGTGGAGAGTAGTGACAGAACACTGAGTGGAGAGTAGTGACAGAACACTGAGTGGAGAGTGGTGACAGAACACTGAGTGGAGAGTAGTGACAGAACACTGAGTGGAGAGTAGTGACAGAACACTGAGTGGAGAGTAGTGACAGAACACTGAGTGGAGAGTAGTGATAGTTAGACCACTGAGTGGAGAGTAGTGACAGAACACTGAGTGGAGAGTAGTGACAGAACACTGAGTGGAGAGTAGTGACAGAACACTGAGTGGAGAGTAGTGACAGTTAGAACACTGAGTGGAGAGTAGTGACAGAACACTGAGTGGAGAGTAGTGACAGAACACTGAGTGGAGAGTAGTGACAGAACACTGAGTGGAGAGTAGTGACAGAACACTGAGTGGAGAGTAGTGACAGTTAGAACACTGAGTGGAGAGTAGTGACAGAACACTGAGTGGAGAGTAGTGACAGAACACTGAGTGGAGAGTAGTGACAGAACACTGAGTGGAGAGTAGTGACAGAACAGTGAGTGGAGAGTAGTGACAGTTAGAACAGTGAGTGGAGAGTAGTGACAGAACACTGAGTGGAGAGTAGTGACAGAACACTGAGTCGAGAGTAGTGACAGTTAGAACACTGAGCGGAGAGTAGTGACAGAACACTGAGTGGAGAGTAGTGACAGAACACTGAGTGGAGAGTGGTGACAGAACACTGAGTGGAGAGTGGTGACAGTTAGAACACTGAGTGGAGAGTAGTGACAGTTAGAACACTGAGTGGAGAGTAGTGACAGTTAGAACACTGAGTGGAGAGTAGTGACAGAACACTGAGTGGAGAGTAGTGACAGAACACTGAGTGGGAAGTAGTGACCGTTAAAACACTGAGTGGAGAGTAGTGACAGAACACTGAGTGGAGAGTAGTGACCGTTAAAACACTGAGTGGAGAGTAGTGACAGAACACTGAGTGGAGAGTAGTGACAGAACACTGAGTGGGGAGTAGTGACCGTTAAAACACTGAGTGGAGAGTAGTGACAGAACACTGAGTGGAGAGTAGTGACAGTTAGAACACTGAGCGGAGAGTAGTGACAGAACACTGAGTGGAGAGTAGTGACAGAACACTGAGTGGAGAGTGGTGACAGTTAGAACACTGAGTGGAGAGTAGTGACAGCTAGAACACTGAGTGGAGAGTAGTGACAGTTAGAACACTGAGTGGAGAGTAGTGACAGTTAGAACACTGAGTGGAGAGTAGTGACAGTTAGAACACTGAGTGGAGAGTAGTGACAGTTAGAACACTGAGTGGAGAGTAGTGACAGAACACTGAGTGGAGAGTAGTGACAGAACACTGAGTGGGGAGTAGTGACCGTTAAAACACTGAGTGGAGAGTAGTGACAGAACAGTGAGTGGAGAGTAGTGACAGAACACTGAGTGGAGAGTAGTGACAGTTAGCCTGTTACTTCTGCTAACTGAGTATTGAGTGGTTGGTGCTAACATGTTGTCCACACTTTATTGAAGGTTTTATTGAACACAACATTTTACACTATATTCCATCTTTCATGGGCTCACATGAAGTAACCTTTTGGTATTTCTTTCCATAGTTCTGTGAGTTACTGTAGCTATGACGTGCTTAATCAAGCCTAGCCCCTTGATAAAACTCCAGTCTAGTGCAATTAAGTTCCCCTCATTATATGCCTATGGCCTGTAGAAACAGGAGACTAGGCAGAAAGCCACCTTAGCACTGTTGTCGAGTACATTGCCATCGGTCTTACAGCAGCCAGCAATCAGAACTGCTTAGCCAGCATAGTTAGCAGCTGAACAGAACAGACGTTCAGTACGACGCGTCTGTTCAGATCCAGGTCCAGCTGGCTTCCATTGCATTGCGTCCTTGTACTAGAGATAGATTGACAACAACAGACATTTCGATTCAAGTAAATGTGCCGTAATGGGGGGACCAGTGGCCATATTGAGTATCATTCTATTTTCAGATTATAAACACACACACAAACAAACACACACACACACACACACACACACACACACACACACACACACACACACACACACACACACACACACTCACACTCACACTCACACTCACACTCACACACACACTCACACTCACACACTCACACACAAACACACTCCGTCAGGTTTTCAGAATGACAATAGGGCTGATTGAAGTTGAGGAGGAGCAGTATGAACAGATCTCCAACTGACCAGGTGGTCTGGCAGCTTTCAGCATCACCACATCAACACACCACCACATCACCACATCAACACATCAACACACCACCACATCAACACACCACCACACCACCACATCAACACACCACCACACCAGCACACCACCACACCGCCTCACCGCCACACCGCCACACCGCCACACCACCACACCACCACATCACCACACCACCACATCACCACACCACCACACCACCACATCACCACACCACCACACCACCACACCACCACATCACCACACCACCACATCACCACATCACCACACCACCACACCACCACACCACCACACCACCACACCACCACACCACCACATCAACACACCACCACATCACCACATCAACACACCACCACATCACCACATCAACACATCACCACACCACCACATCAACACACCACCACACCACCACATCAACACACCACCACACCACCACATCAACACACCACCACACCACCACACCACCAACACACCACCACACCCACACACCACCACACCACTACACCACCACACCAACACACCACCACACCCACACACCACCACACCACCACACCACCACATCAACACACCACCACATCACCACACCACCACACCACCACACCACCACATCAACACACCACCACACCACCACACCACCACATCACCACACCACCACACCACCACATCACCACACCACCACATCACCACACCACCACACCACCACACCACCACATCACCACACCACCACATCAACACACCGCCACACCGCCAAACCACCACATCAACACACCACCACACCACCACACCACCACACCAACACACCACCACACCAACACACCAACACATCACCACACCACCATACCACCACACCAACACACCAACACACCAACACACCACCACACCAACACACCAACACACCACCACACCACCACACCACCACACCAACACATCACCACATTGCCACACCCCCGCTAATTATGCCTAATCATGTGTGGATTGCACAGGGCTGCACACGGCTCTCTGGGGTCCTTGGTGTTACTCTCTGTTCACTGAGAGCCAAACAGTATGCGCTGAGAGTGTAATTAAGCCTGGGCCGGAGAGACACAGAGCACATTGTGGGATAGACGCAGCTCGCCGTTCACCTCCCACGCTGCTCAGCAGAGAGACAGAGGGCCATCGTGTGAAATGCTAGGTAACGATTATAGTGTTAAGACTGAAGCAGAAATTAAAACGCTAGTTTACAGCTTGGGTCTCCAATGCGTTGCTCATGACTGACCAGTGGCTCGCATGTTGTTAATGAGTTGTTCACATATAGATTCTGAAAAATAATCAGTAGCCTCACAATACACGAGTACACCATTATTACAACTACAGTACACGCTGTAATAAAATCGTTAAAAGTTGTAGTTACAGTATAGACCTAACTGTTACAATACAGGTTAAAGATATGTTTTGTGTTCTAGATCCACTTCCGTTAACTTCTACTTCATCACAATCCCAGATCCGGGAGCACCCCCATCAGTAAAAAAGCTGACTAGCATAGCCTAGCATAGCGTCACAAGTAAATACTAGCATCTAAATATCATTAAATCACAAGTCCAAGACACCAGATGAAAGATACACATCTTGTGAATCCAGCCATCATTTCTGATTTTTAAAATGTTTTACAGGGAAGACACAATATGTAAATCTATTAGCTAACCACGATAGCAAAAGACACAACTTTTTTTTTCCACCATTTTTTTCCTGCATAGGTAGCTATCACAATTTCGACCAAATAAAGATATAAATAGCCACTAACCAAGAAACAACTTCATCAGATGACAGTCTGATAACATATTTATTGTATAGCATATGTTTTGTTAGAAAAATGTGCATATTTCAGGTATAAATCATAGTTTACCATTGCAGCCACCATCACAACTCTCACCAAAGCAACTAGAATAACTACAGAGACCATCGTGTATTACCTAAATACTCATAAAACATTTCTGAAAAATACACAGCGTACAGCAAATGAAAGACAAAGATCTTGTGAATCCAGCCAATATTTCAGATTCTTTAAGTGTTTTACAGCGAAAACACAATATAGCATTATATTAGCTTACTACAATAGCCAACCACACAACAGCATTGATTCAGGCCAACAATAGCGATAACGAATAAACCAGCAAAAGATATTAATTTTTTCACTAACCTTCTCAAACTTCTTCAGATGACAGTCCTATAACATCATACTACACAATACATATAGAGTTTGTTCGAAAATGTGCATATTTAGCGGCACAAATCGTGGTTATACAATGAGAAAAGTAGCCAAGCTGCCAACAATATGTCGGGAGAAATCTTGGGAGAGGCACATAATCTAATCAGTAACTAATCCTAAACTTGACTAAAAAATACAGGTTGGACAGCAAATGAAAGATACATTAGTTCTTAATGCAATCGCTGTGTTAGATTTTTAAAATTAACGTTACTACGACATACAGCGTGCGTTAAAGCGAGACCGCACCGAAATTAATGGCGGAATATGAGTTTAACATTTTTCAACAGAACAACGAATTAACATCATAAATAGTTCTTACTTTTTGATGAGCTCCCATCAGAATCTTGGGCAAGTTGTCCTTTGTCCAAAAGAATCGTTGCTCGGTTGTAGAATGTAGTCTTCAACGTTGGAATTAGCAGTAAACATTAGCCATGTGGCAAAGACGTGTCCAACTCACTATAACGCAGCACTAATAAATATCCGAAAATCGCAATATACTGATATAAACTGATATAACTCGGTTTAAAATAACAACATTATGATGTCTTTAACACCTATATCGAATAAAAACAGAGCCGGATATATCTAAGGGCTATAACGGGAGCTTTCTAGAACGACATCCAGAGGTCCTTTTTGCGTCATGGCGAAGAGAAGAAAGGAAGGACCCCACGTTGCCAGCCCATTTATAAGCTCTCAGATCTGCCCAGCAACTCCATTTCAATCCTCACTATTCGCTGACATCCAGGGGAAGGCGTATGCAGTGCATCTTAACCAATAGAAGACAGGCAAATTAATAAACCGACCTCAGAACAGCCTGCAGAATTCAGCATTCTCACATCCTCATAGGAAAATTGCTCCAACTCCAGTTCTGTTTTACTCACAGATATAATTCAAACGGTTTTAGAAACTAGAGAGTGTTTTCTATCCAATAGTAATAATAATATGCATATTGTACGAGCAAGAATTGAGTACGAGGCAGTTTAATTTGGGAACGAAATTATTACAAAGTGCAAACAGCACCCCCTATTGAGAAAAGGTTTTAAGGTGGTTTGTTTCTCAGGTTGACTATAATTGACTGGCTGACAGTAATCAGTGGTGAAGCCAACCATGTCTCTCCACTCCAGTTCAGTCACGGTCCTTACTCCCAATCTATCAGCTACTGCCTCACTGAGCACTGTAGGTGTGTCTTGCTGTATTCGGTTTTCACTCACCAGAAATTCGAGCAGAAATGTGTCTTCCTTTGACCTGGATCCTTTGTTTGAACTTCCCAAAGAATCTCTATTCATCCTTGGGGGGCTGCACCAAAACGCCGATGCTGGAGAAGAGGTAGAAGGAGCGGGGTCCTAGTCAGCCTCAGTCGGCGTGCATACCGTCCACCGCTTCCAAGTATATTACTCGGTAACGTTCAGTCCTTGGACAATAAAGTAGACAAGCTCAGGGCGAAGATTTCCTTCCAGAGGCATCAGGGACTGTAACATACTCTGTTTTACGAAATCATGGCTCTCTCTGGATATATTGTTCCTGTCCATTCAGCCAGCGGGGTTCTCCGTCCTTCGCAAGGACAAGATAAAATAACTCTCTGGGAAAAAGCAACGCGGTGTGGTTTGTTTCATGATTAACAACTCATGGTGTGATTGTGGGTAACGTACAGGAAGTCAAGTCCTTTTGTTCTCTCTATCTGGAATACCTCACAATCAAATGCCGACCGCATTACCACCCGAGATCATTTTTTGCGGTCACCGTCACTGTCGTGTATATTCCCTCCCCAAGCCAACACTGCGACGACCCTCAAGGAACTACACTCGACTATGTGCAAACTGGAAACCGCATATCCTGAGACTGCATTTATTGTAGTTGGGGACTTTAATAAAGAAAATCTGAGGAAAACGCTACCAAAGCATATGTCAATATGGACCCATGCGCAACACGGACCCTGGGTCATTGCTACTCTCCCTTCTGGGATGGCTACGCTCTCCCTTCAGCAAATCAGATCACTCCTCCATTCTGCTCCTCCCTACCTATAGGCAGAAACTTAAACAGAAAGCTCCCAAGGTAATGACTGTTCAACGTTGGTCTGAACAATCGGAATCTATGCTTCAAGATTGTTTTGATCACGCGGACTGGAAAATGTTCCGGGTTGCCGCTGAGAAAAGTATCGACGTATACACCGACTCAGTGACTGGGTTCATCAGGAAGTGCATGGAAGATGTTGTTCCCATGGTGACTGGGTTCATCAGGAAGTGCATGGAAGATGTTGTTCCTACTGTGACGATTACAACTTATCCAAACCAGAAACCGTGGATAGATGGCAGCATTCACGCAAAATTGAAAGCGTCTACCACATCATTTAACCACGGCAAGGTGACTGGGAACGTGTACAAACAGAGCAGCTATGACCTCTGAAAGGCAATCAAAGAGGCAAAATAACACTACAGGGGCAAAAGTGGAGTTGCAATTCAACGGAAGGAACTCCAGATAATCACAGATTATAAAGGGAAAGCCAGTCAGGTCGAGGACACTGACATCTTTCTCCCGGAGTAGATAAACACCTTCACCCGTTTCGAGGAAAACAACATCGAGCCGCCGACGCTTATGAGGACTGTGTGCTCTCGTTCTCCATGGCCGACATGAGTAAGTCATTTAAGCATGATAACCCACACAAGGCTGCTGGCCCAGACGGCATCCCAAGACGTGCCCTAAGAGCATGTGCAGACCAGCTGGCTGGAGTATTGACGGACATATTCAATCTCTACCTATCCCAGTCTGTTGTCCCCACTTGCTTCAAGATTTCCAACATTATTCCTGTACCCAAGAAAACAAAGGTAGCTGAGCTAAATGACTATCGCCCCTTAGCACTCACTTTTGTCATCATGAAGTGCATTGAGAGGCTAGTTAAGGATCATATCACCTCCACCTTACCTGACACTCTAGACCCCAATTTGCATACCGCCCCAACAGATCCACGGATGACGCAATCACCATTGCAATGCACACTAACCCTATCCCACCTGAACAAGAGAATCACTGGGGGCACACCTCCTGCCGTCCAGGACATGTACAGGACCCGGTGTCACAGGAAGTCCATAGACAACGCAATCTCAATAGCACTTCACATGGTCCTCACCCACCTAGTTAAGAGGAATACCTATGTGAGAATACTGTTCATTGACTACAGCTCAGCGTTCAACAGCATTGTCCCCTCCAAGCTTGTAACCAAGCTTAGGACACTGGGACTGAACTCCTCACTCTGCAACTGGATCCTGGACTTACTGGCGGGCCGACCCCAGGTGGTGAGGTAACATCACCTCCGCCACACTGACCCTCAAAACGGGGCCCCACGGGGGTGTGTGCTTAGTCCCCTCCTGTACTCCCTGTTCACCCATGACTGCGTGGCCACGCATGACTCCATCATCAAGTTTACAGATGACACAACATGACATTTGTAGGCCTGATCACCGGCGACGATGAGACAGTCTACAGGGGGTTGATCAGTGACCTGGCAGTGTGTTGCCAGGACAACAACCTCTCCCTCAATGTCAGTAAGACAAAGGAGCTGATCGTGGACTACAGGAAACAATAGGGGGTGGTGAGCACGCCCCCATCTACATTGACGGTTCTGCAGTGGAGCGGGTCGAAAGCTACAAGTTCCTCTGTGTCCAAATCACTAAGGACCTAAAATGGTCCACATGCGCACGGTTGTGAAGAAGGCCCGACAGTGCCTCTTCCCTCTCAGGAGGTTGAAAAAGTTTTGGCACGGGCCCTCAAATCCTCAAAATGTTCTACAGCTGTACCATTGAGTTCATCTTGACTGGCTGCATCACTGCCTGGTATGGCAATAGCACCGCACTCGATCGCATGGCGCTACAGAGGGTGTTGCGGACAACCCAGTACATCACTGGGGCCGAGCTCCCTGACATCCAGGACCTCTATATCAAGCGGTGTGAACGGAAGGCCCGGAAAAGTGTTAAAGACTCCAACCACCCAAGCCATAGACTGTTCTCTCTGCTGCCCCATGGCAAGCGGTACCGGTGCAGGAAGTCGGACACCAACAAGCTCCTGAACAGCTTCTATCCCCAAGCCATAATACAGCTAAATAGCTAACAAAATAGCTAACTACATAGCTAACAAAATAGCTAACTAAATGGCTAACAAAATAGCTAACTAAATGGCTAACAAAATAGCTAACTAAATGGCTAGCGAAATAGCTAACTAAATGGCTTGCAAAATAGCTAACTAAATGGCTAACAAAAAAGCCTTAATCACTGTTAAACAGTCACCACTAGCCTTAATCACTGTTAAACAGTCACCACTAGCCTTAATCACTGTTAAACGGCCATCACTAGCCTTAATCACTGTTAAACAGTCATCACTAGCCTTAATCACTGTTAAACAGTCACCACTAGCCTTAATCACTGTTAAACAGCCATCACTAGCCTTAATCACTGTTAAACAGTCACCACTAGCCTTAATCACTGTTAAACAGTCACCACTAGCCTTAATCACTGTTAAACAGCCATCACTAGCCTTAATCACTGTTAAACAGTCACCACTAGCCTTAATCACTGTTAAACAGTCACAACTAGCCTTAATCACTGTTTAAACAGTCACCACTAGCCTTAATCACTGTTAAACAGTCACCACTAGCCTTAATCACTGTTAACTTTTTATGGCTGCAGGGGCAGTATTGAGTAGCTCTGTTTAAGGTGCCCATTTCAAACGGCCTCGTACTCAATTCTTGCTCGTACAATATGCATATTATTGTTATTATTGGATAGAAAACACTCTCTAGTTTCTATAGCCGTTTGAATTATGTCTCTGAGTGGAACAGAACTCATTCTACAGCACTTTTCCTGATATGGTGTGAGATTTCAGACATCTTGGCCCCTGCTCCCAGATCAGTTCATAAGTCCCTGTGAAGGCTATGATGCTACAAACACTGCCTACGCCTTCCTCTAGATGTCAGTAAGAGGTGACAATTTGAATGGAGTCGATTGCGCAATCAGTGCCTGTATAAAACGACAAAGACCGGATGTACCGTTCTTTTCCTGCTGCGCCTGACGCACGATGTACGTTGGACCTGCTCTCTTTCCAAGCTTGGGTTTAGCCAGTAATATTTCGCCGGTCATGTTTTTACTCGTTATAGGTGTTAAAGACATCATAAGGTAGTTAATTTAAACCGTTTTATAGCAATTTATATCCGTTTAGTGCGATTTTGAGGCAATTCTTGGTGATGCACTTTGAAGCTTTGGGCACGTTTCCAGTACCGGTCGAACGTTAGTGGGCATTTCGACGGACAAGCGGACATCTTTCGACCAAAAGAAGATTAGACCCAAGAAAGGATACATTGCCCAAGATTCTGATGGAAGATCACCTCATAGTAAGAAATATTTAAGATGATAAATCGTTGTTCTGTCGAAAAATTTTAAACGCATATTCCGCCATTTTCTTTGGTATAGCTTCGCTTGGCGAACCCTGTATTGCACAGTAAGGATAATTTTAGAAATGTAATTCAGCGATTGCATTAAGAACTAATTTGTCTTTCGATAGCTGTCCAACTTATATTTTTTTTGTCAAGTTTATGAATAGTTAATCATGAGACAAGATCACTGTCAAATATGGCGCCCGACATTTTCAGGCTAGTTTTGCTAGTTTTGTCATTGTATAACCACGTTTTTTTGTGGCTAAATATGCACATTTTCGAACAAACTCTATATGTATGTTGTAATATGATGTTACAGGAGTGTCATCGGAAGAATTCTGAGAAGGTTAGTGAAAAAATTAATATATTTTGGCGATGATTACGTTATCGCTCTCTTTGGCTTGAATCGATGCTCTGGTAACGTTTGCACATGTGGTATGCTAATATAACGATTTATTGTGTTTTCGCTGTAAAACACTTAGAACATCTGAAATATTGTCTGAATTCACAAGATCTGTGTCCTTCCATTGCTGTGAGCTGTGTATTTTTAAGAAATGTTTTATGATTAGTAATTAGGTAATACACGTTGCTCTGTGTATTTATTCTAGTCGAGTTGTGATGGTGGGTGCAATTGTAAACTATGATTTATACCTGAAATATGCACATTTTTCTAACAAAACCTATCCTATACAATAAATATGTTATCAGACTGTCATCTGATGAGGTTTTTTCTTGGTTAGTGGCTATCAATATCTTTATTTGGCCGAATTGGTGATAGCTACAGGTGGAGAGAGAAAATGGTGGACAAAGAAAAATGGTGTCTTTTGCTAACGTGGTTAGCTAATAGATTTACATATTTTGTCTTCCCTGTAAAACATTTTAAAAATCTGAAATGGTGGCTTTATTCACAAGATCTGTATCTTTCATTTGGTGTCTTGGACTTGTGATTTAATGATATTTAGATGCTACTATTTAATTGTGACGCTATGCTAGCGATGCTAATCAGTGTGGGGGGGGTGGGGGATGTTGTCATAGGTGTACCGACCTCGGGCTTGCAGCCATAAGAGGTTTTAAACAGTCACCACTAGCCTTAGTCACTGTTAAACAGTCACCACTAGCCTTAATCACTGTTAAACAGTCACCACTAGCCGTAATCACTGTTAAACAGTCACCTCTAGCCTTAATCACTGTTAAACAGTCACCACTAGCCTTAATCACTGTTAAACAGTCACCACTAGCCTTAATCACTGTTACTAGCCGGCTACTAACCGATACTCTACCCTGCACCTTAGAGACTGTTACTAGCCGGCTACTAACCGGTACTCTACCCTGCACCTTAGAGACTGTTACTAGCCGGCTACCACCCGGTACTCTACCCTGCACCTTAGAGACTGTTACTAGCCGGCTACCACCCGGTACTCTACCCTGCACCTTAGAGACTGTTACTAGCCGGCTACCACCCGGTACTCTACCCTGCACCTTAGAGACTGTTACTAGCCGGCTACCACCCGGTACTCTACCCTGCACCTTAGAGACTGTTACTAGCCGGCTACCACCCGGTACTCTACCCTGCACCTTAGGGACTGTTGCCCTAAGAGTCATTACACATTAGTCACTTTAATCATGTTTACATACAAAACACACCATTGTATGTATATATATCATTCTTCATATGTTTTTTTTTCTGTA
>NW_024061283.1:65000-67500 GCF_016432855.1 Salvelinus namaycush
CGTTATTTTTTCAATGTTTTTAAACAAACTAATTAACCGCATCAGTTAAAATATTTGAATTCCATTTCGTTAAGTGTCTTTTAGACACACCTACTCATTCCAGGGTTTTTATTTATTTTTACTATTTTCTACATTGTAGAACAATAGTGAAGACATCAACACTATGAAATAACACATATGGAATCATGTAGTAACCAAAAAAAGTGTTAAACAAATCAAAATATATTCTATATTTGAGATTACCGCTTGGCACTCAGACAGGATGTTACTCTACACACAACGAGGCGGTGTGCCCGTTGTGTATGGTGTGTCTGTTGTGTCCGTTGTGTATGGTGTGTATGGTGTGTCCGTTGTGTCTGTTGTGTCCGTTGTGTATGGTGTGTATGGTGTGTCCGTTGTGTCCGTTGTGTCCGTTGTGTATGGTGTGTCCGTTGTGTATGTTGTGTACGTTGTGTATGGTGTGTCCGTTGTGTATGGTGTGTCCGTTGTGTATGGTGTGTCCGTTGTGTATGTTGGGTCTGTTGTGTATGGTGTGTCCATTGTATCCGTTGTGTCGGTGGTGTCCGTTGTGTATGGTGTGTACGTTGTGTATGGTGTGTATGGTGTGTCCGTTGTGTCTGTTGTGTCCGTTGTGTATGGTGTGTATGGTGTGTCCGTTGTGTATGTTGTGTCCGTTGTGTATGGTGTGTCCGTTGTGTATGGTGTGTATGGTGTGTCCGTTGTGTATGTTGTGTCCGTTGTGTATGGTGTGTCCGTTGTGTATGGTGTGTCCGTTGTGTATGGTGTGTACGTTGTGTATGGTGTGTCCGTTGTGTCCGTCTTGTTCTGATGAATAGGGAGCAACAGCCAAAACACCATGAAAGGAGCATGGAGAATATAAGACAGCAGCGGAACAGTGAGAATTGTGGGACAACCCCCCCACACACACACACACGCACAGAGTGTGAATTATAAAACACAGCACAGTGCAGGCGAAGAATCGTGCCATTAAATATTCATATCTCAATAACAATAACACAGAGAAAGCATCAGTGCAGTCATGGATTGGAGTTAGGAGAAGCATTAGGCAGCCCCATAACACTTTATAGGACCCGCTAAAGTAATGAGAAATGCAAGAGAAAGGAGGGAGATGTCGAGGAGAGGGAGAGATGAGAGGAGGAAAGAGAGAGAGAGAGATGAGGAGGAGAGGGGAGGAAAGAGAGAGAGAGATGAGGAGGAGAGGGGGAGAAGAGAGGAGGAAAGAGAGAGAGAGGAGGAGGAGGGGGGGAGAAGAGAGGAGGAGGAGAGGGGGAGAAGAGATTGCTGCTGCCTCGAAAGGTCAGCATCTTTCTATCCATCCCACATATCTTTGTAATTGATCCTTTTTCATCAGTGGGAGTCTCTCCAAATAGGCTGGCATCGATCACACACTTTATATGCTCATCTTTTCTCCCCGCCAAGCACTAAGATGCTTAGGGGTGTGTGTATGTTTTTCTCTTTTATCAGAGTGGTATGGAATAACCCTCCTCCTCCTCCGCAGCAGCAGAAAATAGAACATTAACCTGGATTTAAATTATCCCCCAAGGCTTACATTATCCCCACGGACATACATTATCCCCCACGGACATACATTAGCCCCAATGACTTACATTATCCCCCAAGACTTACATTATCCCCACGGACTTACATTATCCCCCAAGACTTACATTATCCCCACGGACTTACATTATCCCCCAAGACTTACATTATCCCCAAGGACTTACATTATCCCCAATGACTTACATTATCCCCCAAGACTTACATTATCCCCCACAGACTTACATTAGCCCCACAGACTTACATTATCCCCCAAGGACTTTCATTATCCCTCCATAAAAGGGGAATGGACAGAGGCCCAGTAGCTTAACTGTAATGTAAATAATAATGTTGAGGAAAAGCTAGACACACACACACACACACACACACACACACACACACACACACACACACACACACACACACACACACAGACAAACACACACACACAGACAAACACACACACACACACGCACACGGACAAACACACACACACACACACACAGACAAACACACACCAGATTTAAAGGGTAATCTAGGATTCATTTAGTAAGACTTAAAGGGTAATCTAGGATTCATTTAGTAAGATTTAAAGGGTAATCTAGGATTAATTTAGTAAGATTTAAAGGGTAATCTAGGAATCATTTAGTAAGATTTAAAGGGTAATCTAGGATTAATTTAGTAAGACTTAAAGGGTAATCTAGGAATCATTTAGTAAGATTTAAAGGGTAATCTAGGATTCATTTAGTAAGACTTAAAGGGTAATCTAGGATTCATTTAGTAAGATTTAAAGGGTAATCTAGGAATCATTTAGTAAGACGTATTAAACAGTCTGATTAACATTGTGGAGGTGATTAAAGCATGTGCTTTTATATAAACTCTCTGAAACATGTCTGTGTACCTTCAGTTTACCATCACAGGGGTTATGTGCAGGGTCTGCTTTAAA
>NW_024061283.1:72500-155000 GCF_016432855.1 Salvelinus namaycush
AAAGTACTCTATGATCACGCCAATATAAAGTACTGTATGTACCAATATAAAGTACTGTATGATCACACCAATAAAAAGTACTGTATGTATGTGGTCAGATTTTCCGAAAGGAGGGCGGGGGAGAGCTTTGTATGCGTCGCGGAAGTTAGAGTAACAATGATCCAGGGTTTTGCCAGCCCGGGTCGCGCATTCGATATGCTGAGAAAATTTAGGGAGCCTTGTTTTCAGATTAGCCTTGCTAAAATCCTCAGCTACAATAAATGCAGCCTCAGGATATGTGGTTTCCAGTTTACATAGAGTCCAATGAAGTCCGTTCAGGGCCGTCGATGTGTGTGCTTGGGGGGGGGGGATATACACGAATGTGATTATAATCGAAGAGAATTCTCTTGGTAGATAATGCGGTCGGCATTTGATTGTAATATATAAAGTACTGTATGACCATACCAATATATGGGTACTGTATCTATCCTCCGCTTTTGGTATGGTGTGCATTTTAGGACAAACTCAAGAAGGGTTGACGATTTCCTCAAGGAGGTATGACGCTGAGGATGTCCTAAAATCTACACCGTACATTCTTCTGGATAATGACCCTCTTTGACTTTGTGTGACAGAGGACTTTTGTTTTTATCTTCTAGGTTTACGAACAGGACGACTTGAGTGAACAGATGGCAAGCCTAGAGGGACTCATGAAGCAACTCAACGCCATCACTGGCTCTGCCTTTTAACCCCGACAGCCCTGGCAGAGAGTCCCACCCAGACAGTCCGTCAGACCTACACAGCAGCAGCACAGACAGATAGCAGTACCACAGTATTACACCATAGGGCAGGGCACAGAGAGAGGGGGGGTATGGTGTCAGAATCTCAGAAACACAGATACCTTTCAACCCCCCCTCCCCCAAATACTGTAACCAACCCTTCTGACAGACCTCTATGTTACCCTATAATACTGTAACCAGTAACAGACCTCTCTGTACCCCTATAAATACTGAAACCAGCCCCCCTAACAGACCTCTCTGTAATTCCAAAACAACAAGACTAACGATTAAGGAGAATCTAAAAGATAAAGAAATTAATTTCCATGTTTTCCCTAGTGTTGATTTCCTTTTAAAACATCACCTTTTGAGTTTTCATTTATCAATGTTAATTTTGGAGGGTTTCCTTGTGCGTTACTGGTGTATTGGATTGAACTTTGAACTGAAGGCACAAGTGTTACAGCTGGGTCTATAGTATTAAACCTTAGGATTGTTTATTATCTCCAGACACCAACGTTTCCCTGGACCCCTCGTTCACCGTTTCCCTGGACCCCTCGTTCACCAACGTTTCCCTGGACCCCTCGTTCACCAACGTTTCCCTGGACCCCTCGTTCACCGTTTCCCTGGACCCCTCGTTCACCAACGTTTCCCTGGACCCCTCGTTCACCGTTTCGCTGGACCCCTCGTTCACCAACGTTTCCCTGGACCCCTCGTTCACCGTTTCCCTGGACCCCTCGTTCACCAACGTTTCCCTGGACCCCTCGTTCGCCAACGTTTCCCTGGACCCCTCGTTCACCAACGTTTCCCTGGACCCCTCGTTCACCAACGTTTCCCTGGACCCCTCGTTCGCCAACGTTTCCCTGGACCCCTCGTTCGCCAACGTTTCCCTGGACCCCTCGTTCACCAACATTTCTCTGGACCCTCGTTGCCTGGTGATGTTGTGAGACAACATGGGAGGTCTCACAGTAACCACACCCTTACGGTGTTGGAATGAAACGTACACCAACTCCTTGTGAACCTGAGGCTGTCCAAATATGGACACCGTACACCAACTCCTTGTGAACCTGAGGCTGTCCAAATATGGACACCGTACACACTCTCCCTCTTCTCTTTCCTAAAACATTGACACAGTCAGTGACCATAGCCTAGAACATTCTACGGGCTGTGAGGAACACTGGTTAGGCCCAGGTACTGGATCATCTCAATACGGACTCGACAGAGCCAACTTCAGACTCTGGAAAGTTCTGGATCCTTGTTCGGGTCCATCTCTGTTGCTGCTCGTCAACTGAACGTCTGCTCCTGGTTATGTTGCTACCCTATCACAACTACAGACAGCTGTTTGGTTTTGTTTGTTTGCCAAAACGTAGCTTTGAAATCATTAGAACAACATCAAGATATATAACCACACGCTCCAGTCAATGTATGAATGGTCTTTGAACGTACTGGGAATCAAGACAGTATCAAGTGGTATTACAGGAGTTGGAAGGCTTTTGTATGAATATATGATATTTACTCTGGACAATCCATTGTTTTGGTTAAAACCACCTTATTCACCATCCCAACATACAGCGTCTTGTGCATTAAAACCCTGAGAGATATTTTTTGTTGTTGTTGTTGATGATGGTGGCGTTGATGCTATTGATGAGTCGTCATTTCAACAGTTAAGGTTTTTCATGAGACAGACACATGTACCTCAGTTTATGTAAGGTTTACTGACTAACAATGTGGTTCACCCAGGGGTTTGTTTTGGTCATTTTTATATGATAAACGATGCATATTATTCCATATAGTATATATTTACATCAGCAGTTCTGTCAAAGCTGCATTACAACTATTTTTTAAACCAATTGATTAAAACCCTACTGGCTTCTAATCTAGTTTTACATTATGGGGCTGCATGGGCTGCTATGCATCACTGACGATAGATACTGTACATAACCTGAAGCCTTTTAACAAAACATGGCATCACTATGTACCACTTAAGTGATAAATGAATCATTAATCGCCATGGAAATAGGACATCAATATTCTCATGTTTGAATCTGGTAACCCAAGGTAACTGTGCTCCCTTTTTCATTTGCAAGCCTCTATTTTTTTTTCCCCCCTCTGAAGATGGATTGTCCCAGAGAGATAAAGGGTTAGCTACATTGTCATTCAGAACGTGTTAAGATTAGAACGCAGGAGATAAAGAGTTAGCTACATTGTCATTCAGAACATGTTTAGATTAGAACGCAGGAGATAAAGGGTTAGCTACATTGTCATTCAGAACGTGTTTAGATTAGAACGCGGGAGATAAAGGGTTAGCTACATTGTCATTCAGAACGTGTTTAGATTAGAACGCGGGAGATAAAGGGTTAGCTACATTGTCATTCAGAACGTGTTTAGATTAGAACGCGGGAGATAAAGGGTTAGCTACATTGTCATTCAGAACGTGTTTAGATTAGAACGCGGGAGATAAAGGGTTAGCTACATTGTCATTCAGAACGTGTTTAGATTAGAACGCAGGAGATACAGGGTTGAATTCATTATACTGTATCTAATGTTAGGATTCATATTAGGACACCGACTTGAAATAGTAACAATGCTAAATATGGTATTGATGTCTGTGCCAGTGAGACATTCAAATGGTTTAGTATAGAGAGAAAGAAAAGTCACAGATCAGACGACTCATCACAAAACAATCTCTTTATTTCCTCACAACAAACTGTCAAGTGTGCTCTCGTTCTACGTTGTACCATTTGGGTTTTTCTTTGGAGTTTTTCTTTCATCTGTTTGCCCATAAAGGAAGATTACACACAACAACAACAAAAAAAACTAGTTTCCAAGATCTAGAACGTTTCCAAGATCTAGAACATTGAAACTCCAGAACATGTCACAGTATGATGCGTTTAGGACACGTTCTGGATTTTAAAGTTATACATCTTGGAAACTTGATTGTTGACCTGCAAAACATTTTTTAGGATTGTTTCAATAGTGGACTAATGAAACACAACATTGTTTTTTGAGTGGTATTTTCTTTGAAGACTTTTTTTAATTTTTTTTTTTAATTTGTTGAGAAAAAAATCGAGACGTGTTCTATGTGCCTATACTTTTGTTTTTCCGTTCGTAGTTTTTCTCTTCGTCGGTCACTTTATTTCTTTGGAGATCTGTATGAAAATATGAAACGTGATTTTTATTTTCTCTTCGCCTCGCCCTAAGTGCACGGTAACAAATGAGCTATGAAGTTCTGTCGACATAGTGTCCTCTCTTCTGAACGACAGACAGGCGACAGACTTTGGCTCTATATTTTCTTGTATGCTGTACATGTGTATTACCATGGAGAAAGGACCGCTGAAGCAAGACAACATGAAAAATAGGTGTCAGTCCCAAATGGAATCCTATTCCCTATTTCAAGCCCTATGGACTTTGGTCAAAAGTAGTGCACTATATAGGGAATAGGGTGCCATGGTTTTGTTGTTCTTCTATTGTACAGTTCCATAGAGCAACTGAAGGACAAATTGATAGTTAACTCATTGACTGTGGGTGGGTGTGGGGAGGGGAGGGTACTTTTTACGATCAAATGTAATATATTATTTAGAGCGTACCTTACTATTATTTATGAAGAACAATGAGATCATTCTGGACATGTAGTTTAGTAGTAGGGGGAAAAAACGACATTTGGAAAATCCATTCAAGATCTCATTCTCAATACTGTTAGGAAGGTGTCCATCCCATTTAATGCCCTCTTCCTGTTGTCATTCTCCCATCAGCCACTTCATGATTGCAGTATCAATATTAGGACAGACTCGGAGTCACAAGCAGTTAGTCCTAATTTGGATACCGTACAGGATAGCACGTCCTCTCAGAAAAGGAAGTCACCCGTAGTTACCTCGAGTTGCAAAATTACACAGACATCTATCATGTCACAATTTACCCAAACTGTCTAGATTGTCTGGATATTTGAATAACAAGTGCATTTGATAAACTGTTATGGATGATAGGCTATGGTAATAACCTGTTATGGATGATAGGCTATAGGTTTTAACCTGTTATGGATGATAGGCTATAGGTTATAACCTGTTATGGATTATAGGCTATACACTGTTATAGATGATAGGTTATAGGTTATAACCTGTTATGGATTATAGGCTATAGGTTATAACCTGTTATGGATTATAGGCTATAGGTTATAACAAGTTATGGATTATAGGCTATAGGTTATAACCTGTTATGGATGATATGCTATAGGTTATAACATGTTATGGAGTATAGGCTATAGGTTATAACCTGTTATGGATTATAGACTATAGGTTATAACAAGTTATGTATGATAGGCTATAGGTTATAACAAGTTATGGATTATAGGCTATAGGTTATAACCTGTTATGGATTATAGGCTATAGGTTATAACAAGAAAGGATCACACTCTTTTCACTAACAAAATTATGATGACTGTTGAGAAGGTGAAATATCCAGAAAGAAGTCCTAACTATATGTTCTTTGAATTCATACTTAAAAATTGTCCCAATTTTTTTTTTTTTTTTTATTGTTAACCAAATTAGATTTAGTGATTTCAATATTAAAAGTGTACATTTTGTTCATTTTAAAGTGAAGAAGGGAATAAAGACATGATTGCGTACCTTATTATTATAAAGAGTAAGAAACATCTTCTTTCTTGTCTGTTTCTACCCACAACGTTGTATACAATTGCTGGTTTTGTAATGCGCTGTAGAGCACGCAGTTCCACTGTCACTTTTTTTAATAGAAACGGTATTTCAATGGTGTATTCTTTTTGTTTGATAAATAAAGTTTTGATACAAAATGCAACTTGCCATTACGTTGAGTCTATCTGTAGGTATAATGAAGACTGTGTGAAAACCTCCTGAAGCAAAAGCCAAGTCGTCACGTCCCTAAACAGACTAGGACAGCGTCCCAAATGGAACCCTATTCCCTCCATAGTGCACTACTTTAGACCAGAGCCCTATGGAACCCTATTCCCTATATAGTGCACTACTTTAGACCAGAGCCCTATAGAACCCTATTCCCTATATAGTGCACTACTTTAGACCAGAACCCTATAGGCCCTGGTCAAAAGTAGTGCACTACAGTATATAGGGAATAGGCTGCCATTTAAGATGCAAGCCTGAGTGAAAACCTCCTGAGGCAAGTCGAGCCCTGTCTTCTCTTGAACAGACTACTAGAAGGTGACTGGCATCTTCCATATGTTAGCTGCCACCCCGATGAAGGGTGAAGATGGATTAACAGAGCAAGACGTAATCAAGACACGTTGAAGAAAATTCTCATAAAAAAAAAAAAAAATGAAACATGGATGACATGAAGTCCTCTGAATATCACCCCAAAAAGAAGAAGAAAAGTGTGTGTCGTAGCTGTAAAATGCAACATGGGGCCTAGATTCAATCAGATCGAGCGTTACCCGGTGAGAGCCAACACCTGCATAGCTGATGTTTTGGCGGTGTCAGAGGTGTAACTGCGTTGGGAGCTGTCAAAGTGGTGACATCGCCATAACAACCGCAATGTGGGTGTCAGCTAGCGCGGAGCTGATAGAATATTAGAATATGTAACAAATAGTGACATTCAACCACTTAAGTTACAGTGCATTTGGAAAGTATTTAGAGCGTATTTGACTGTTTCCACATTTTGTTAAATTACAGCCTTATTCTATTATGGATTAAAACATTATTTTTTTTAGCTCATCAGTCTATACAATAACCCATAATGACATCACAATAACCCATAACGACATCACAATAACCCATAATGAAATCACAATAACCCATAATGACATCACAATAACCCATAATGACATCACAATAACCCATAATGACATCACAATAACCCATAATGACAAAGCAAAAAAATGTTAGAAATTTTTGCAAATGTAAAAAAATAATCATATTAAATATGACATTTACATAAGTATTCAGACCCTTTACTCAGTACTTTGTTGAAGCACCTTTGGTAGCGATTACAGCCTCAAGTCTTCTTGGTATATGCTACAATAGATGCTACAAGCTTGGCACACCTGTATTTGGGGAGGTTCTCCCATTTTTCTCTGCAGATCCTCTCAAGGTCTGTCAGGTTGGATGGAGAGAGTTGCTGCACAGCTATTTTCAGGTCTCTCCAGAGATGTTTGATCGGGTTAAAATCCAGCCTCTGGCGAGCCACTCAAGGACGTTCAGAGACTTGTCCCGAAATCACACCTGCGTTGTCTTGGCTGTGTGTTTAGGGTCGTTGTCCTGCTGGAAGGTGAACCTTCACCCCAGTCTGAGGTCCTGAGCTCTCTGGAGCAGGTTTTCATCAAGGATTTCTCTGTACTTTGCTCTGTTCATCTTTCCCTCTATCCTGACTAGTCTCCCAGTCCCTGCAGCTGAAAAAGATCCCCAAACCATCATGATGCTGCCACCACCATGCTTCACCGTAGGGATGGTGCCAGGTTTCCTCCAGATGTGACGCTTGGCATTCAGGCCAAAGAGTTCAATCTTGGTTTCATCAGACCAGAGAATCTTGTCTGTGCCTCGACACAATCTTGTCTCCGACTGATTCGGACAAGTCCTTCAACCTCATGGCTTTGGTTTTTGCTCTGACATGCACTGTCAACTGTGGGACCTTACATAGACAGGTGTGTGCCTTTTCAAATCATGTCCCAATCAATTGAATTTATCACAGGTGGACTCAAATCAAGTTGTAGAAACATCTCAAGGATGATCAATGGAAGCAGGATGCACCTGAACTCAATTTAGAGTCTCACAGCAAAGGGTCTGAATACTTGTGTATATAAGGTATTTCTATTTATAATTTTTTATAAATACGCAAACATTTCTAAAAACCTGTTTCCGCTTTGTCATTATGGGGTACTTTGTGTAAAATATATATATTTAATCCATTTTAGAATAAGGTTATAACGTAACAAAATGTGGATCAAATCAAGGGGTCTGAATACTTTCCGAATGTGCTGTGTGCGTCACTCAAGTTGACATATGCATGTAACAACAAAATCTATTATGTCACCTAACATACATAACATTGTTGTTATAAAAAAATATATATATAACCTATATTTAACCTTTATTTAACGTTGTTTCATCCTTTATTTAACCTTTATTTAACTAGGCAAGTCAGTTAATAACAAATTGTTATTTACAATGACAGCCTACAATACTGCTTACATTAAAGTGATGGACGGTATGTCATATATAATGTTTTCATTCTCCAGTCACCCTGTTTATAGAGGTGGGGTCTGGGTTAAGGGATAGGCTAGGGTCTGGGTTAAGGGATAGGCTAGGGTCTGGGTTAAGGGATAAGCTAGGGTCTGGGTTAAGGGATAGGCTAGGGTCTGGGTTAAGGGATAGGCTAGGGTCTGGGTTAAGGGATCGGCTAGGGTCTGGGTTAAGGGATCGGCTAGGGTCTGGGTTAAGGGATAGGCTAGGGTCTGGGTTAAGGGATAGGCTAGGGTCTGGGTTAAGGGATAGGCTAGGGTCTGGGTTAAGGGATCGGCTAGGGTCTGAGTTAAGGGATAGGCTAGGGTCTGGGTTAAGGGATAGGCTAGGGTCTGGGTTAAGGGATCGGCTAGGGTCTGAGTTAAGGGATAGGTTAGGGTCTGAGTTAAGGGATAGGCTAGGGTCTGGGTTAAGGGATAGGCTAGGGTCTGAGTTAAGGGATAGGCTAGGGTCTGAGTTAAGGGATAGGCTAGGGTCTGGGTTAAGGGATCGGCTAGGGTCTGAGTTAAGGGATAGGTTAGGGTCTGAGTTAAGGGATAGGCTAGGGTCTGGGTTAAGGGATAGGCTAGGGTCTGAGTTAAGGGATAGGCTAGGGTCTGGGTTAAGGGATCGGCTAGGGTCTGAGTTAAGGGATAGGTTAGGGTCTGAGTTAAGGGATAGGCTAGGGTCTGGGTTAAGGGATAGGCTAGGGTCTGGGTTAAGGGATAGGCTAGGGTCTGGGTTAAGGGATAGGCTAGGGTCTGGGTTAAGGGATAGGCTAGGGTCTGGGTTAAGGGATCGGCTAGGGTCTGAGTTAAGGGATAGGTTAGGGTCTGAGTTAAGGGATAGGCTAGGGTCTGGGTTAAGGGATAGGCTAGGGTCTGGGTTAAGGGATAGGCTAGGGTTAAGGGATAGGCTAGGGTCTGGGTTAAGGGATCGGCTAGGGTCTGAGTTAAGGGATAGGCTAGGGTCTGAGTTAAGGGATAGGTTAGGGTCTGAGTTAAGGGATAGGCTAGGGTCTGGGTTAAGGGATAGGCTAGGGTCTGGGTTAATGGATAGGCTAAGGTCTGTGTTAATGGATAGGCTAGGGTCTGGGTTAAGGGATAGGCTAGGGTCTGGGTTAAGGGATAGGTTAGGGTACGGGTTAAGGGATAGGCTAGGGTTAAGGGATAGGCTAGGGTCTGGGTTAAGGGATAGGCTAGGGTTAAGGGATAGGCTAGGGTCTGGGTTAAGGGATAGGCTAGGGTCTGAGTTAAGGGATAGGCTAGGGTCTGGGTTAAGGGATAGGTTAGGGTATGGGTTAAGGGATAGGCTAGGGTCTGGGTTAAGGGATAGGCTAGGGTCTGAGTTAAGGGGTAGGTTAGGGTCTGAGTTAAGGGATAGGCTAGGGTCTGGGTTAAGGGATAGGCTAGGGTCTGGGTTAGGGGATAGGCTAGGGTCTGAGTTAAAGGATAGGCTAGGGTTAAGGGATAGGCTAGGGTCTGAGTTAAGGGATCGGCTAGGGTCTGGGTTAAGGGATAGGCTAGGGTCTGGGTTAAGGGATAGGCTAGGGTCTGGGTTAAGGGATCGGCTAGGGTCTGGGTTAAGGGATAGGCTAGGGTCTGGGTTAAGGGATCGGCTAGGGTCTGGGTTAAGGGATAGGCTAGGGTTAAGGGATAGGCTAGGGTCTGGGTTAAGGGATAGGCAAGGGTCTGGGTTAAGGGATAGGCTAGGGTTAAGGGATAGGCTAGGGTCTGGGTTAAGGGATAGGCTAGGGTCTGGGTTAAGGGATAGGCTAGGGTCTGGGTTAAGGGATAGGCTAGGGTCTGGGTTAAGGGATAGGCTAGGGTCTGAGTTAAGGGATAGGCTAGGGTCTGGGTTAAGGGATAGGCAAGGGTCTGGGTTAAAGGATAGGCTAGGGTTAAGGGACAGGCTAGGGTCTGAGTTAAGGGATAGGCTAGGGTCTGGGTTAAGGGATAGGCAAGGGTCTGGGTTAAAGGATAGGCTAGGGTTAAGGGACAGGCTAGGGTCTGAGTTAAGGGATAGGCTGGTCCCGTGTAGCTTAGTTGGTAGAGTGCAACACCAGGGTTGTGGGTTCAATTCCCACGGGGGAAAAGGAGAAGAGACAAAAGCATGAAATTGTATGCATGCACCCACTACTGTAAGTTGCTCTGGATAAGAGCATCTGGTCAAATACTCTAATGTAAATGCTAGGGTTACCGGTACAGTATAACAGAGTGATGGAGGCAGTTATGAAGGAATATGTCTGAATAACAGAGTGATGAAGGCAGCTATGAAGGAATATGTCTGACTAACTGTTCTGATTAATAGGCCACCGTCGCACCAGAGCGCAGACATATGCTGTGACAGACGCTCCACTGGTGGGGACAGCGAGGGGAGGGGAGACTCGTGAAAATGCCTTATGTTTGTCTTTCATCCATTCCTTCACTCTCTCCTCCATCATTCACCCAGAGGTTGGGACTAAATGACCGACTGAGGATAAGATAGAGTGAAGGCCTCGCTAGAGATGGACAGGAGGGCTACAGTTACACCAACAGTTTGATTAGCCAACAGTAAGCTTAGCTTAGCTTCCTGGAGAGTGTTCAGCTAACTGACTGAGCATTAGATAGACTGAATGCCTGGCAACAGAGGAGAGCTTTAGCCAACATAGTTACCTTAGCTTACAAGAGAGCTAAATGCATACTTTAGCTTAGCCAAGTTAGCCAAAAGTTAGGACTAACTGAACATTAGATAAAGGCAACAGTTAGCTAACATTTAGCTAGCATTTAGCCAACAGTTAGTTTAGCTATCATTTAGCCAACAATTACCTTAGCTAATATTTAACCAATAGTTATCTTAGCTAACATTTAGCCAACAGTTAGTTTAGCTAACATTTAGCCAACAGTTAGTTTAGCTAACATTTAGCCAACAATTAGCTTTGCTAATATTTAACCAATAGTTATCTTAGCTAACATTTAGCCAACAGTTAGTTTAGCTAACATTTAGCCAACAGTTAGTTTAGCTAACATTTAGCCAACAATTAGCTTAGCTAATATTTAACCAATCTTAGCTAACATTTAGCCAACAGTTTGCTTAGCTTAGCTTCCAGGGACCACTAACACCAACACAACAGGTGGCGCTCCATTTCATGGTCCTTCAAGACAGATAGGAAGTTGTCATGTGTGAGCACATAACATTATGAATTATAATACCTTTACAATTTAACTAAATAATCCCAACAGTCAAAATATATCAGAAATGCAAAACTAGAGCAAAGCATTTATCGCTGACTTACAGTGGCAAGAAAAAGTATGGAATTACCTGGATTTCTGCATCAATTGGTCATCAAAGTTGATCTGATCATCTAAGTCGCAACAATAGACAAACACACTCTGCTTAAACTAATAACACACAAATTATTGTATTTTTCTTGTTTATATTGAATACATCATTGAAACATTCACAGTGTAGTTTGGAAAAAGTATGTGAACCCCCCCTAGGCTAATGACTCCAAAAGCTAATTGAAGTCAGGAGTCCGCTAACCTGCAGTCCAATCAGTGAGAGGAGATTGGAGATGTTGGTTAGATTTGCTTTGCCCTATAAAAAAAAACTCTGACAAAATTTGAGTTTGCTATTCACAAGAAGCATTGCCTGATGTGAACCATGCCTCGAAGAAAAGAGATCTCAAAAGACCTAAGATTAAGAATTGTTGACTTGCATAAAGCTGGAAAGGGTTACAAAAGTATCTCTAAAAGCCTTAATGTTCATCAGTCCACGCTAAGACAAATTGTCTATAAATGGAGAATAAATGGGCGTCCTGCAAATATGACTGCAAGAGCACAGCGCAGAATGTTCAATGAGGTTAAGACAAATTTGTGTCAGACTTACAAAAATCTCTGGAACATGCTAACATCTCTGTTGACGAGTCTACGATACATAAAACACTAAACAAGAATGGTGTTCATGGGAGGACACCACGGAAGAAGCCACTGCTGTCCAAAAAAAACATTGCTGCACCTCTGAAGTTTGCAAAAGAACACCTGGATGTTCCACAGCGCTACTGGCAAAATATTCTGTGGACAGATGATATTACTATGTGTGGAGAAAAAAAGGCACAGCACACCAACATCAAAACCTCATCCCAACTGTAAAGTATGGTGGAGGGAGCATCATGGTTTGGGGCTGCTTTGCTGCCTCAGGGCCTGGACAGCTTGCTACAGTATCATTGACGGAAAAATAAATTCCCAAGTTTATCAAGACATTTTGCAGGAGAATGTTAGGCTATCTGTCCGCCAATTGAAGCTCAACAGAAGCTGGGTGATGTAACAGGGCAACGACCCAAAACACAGAAGTAAATCAACAACAGAATGGCTTCAACAGAAGAAAATACGGCTTCTGGAGTGGCCCAGTCAGAGTCCTGACCTCAGCCTGATTGAGATGCTGTGGCAGGACCTCAAGAGAGCAGTTCACACCAGACATCCCAAGAATATTGCTGAACTGAAGCAGTTTTGTAAAGAGGAACGGTCCAAAATTCCTCCTGACCGTTGTGCAGAAAACTTTTGGGTTGAGGTTATTGCTGCCAAAGGAGGGTCAACCAGTTATTAAATTCACATACTTTTTCCATACTTTTTAAACAATTATGTTATCGATTGTTTCACGCTTCTGTGGGGACTGGCTAGCTAGCTAGGGTCGGGTAACTTTTTCAAATGGGTAGAATGTTTATACGTTAGCATAGCGATTTAGCCACGAGGTAGTTGTCAGTAGCTAGGTTTTGATTTTTTTAACTTTATTTAACTAGGCAAGTCAGTTAAGATCAAATTCTTATTTTCAGGCCTAGGAACAGTGGGTTAACTGCCTTGTTCAGGGGCAGAACAACAGATTTTTTTTTTTTTTAATTTTTTTTTTGGGGTGGATCAGCTTAATATTGCGGAAAGAATGTTGCTTCCAATGTAATTGTCTGCATCATTTCCAATCCCCCATATTTTTTTGGGTAAATATATATATCCATACATGCATGCATACATATATACATATATACATACACATACCTATATAGACATACATACTTTTTTAAAGAATATACCTTTATTATTATTCCCCGCAACCCTACCACCGCTCCCCCAATTGGAGTAAACTAATAAACACTTCTGCTTTTACCTTCAATTTATACATCTTATACCTATTTTACAGACACAGACTACTTTATAATAGTTCTCTCTTGTTTGTTCTTAGTCCTTCCTCTATTTCTGTTGTCCATCCAATTTTATTTCCACTTGTAACTGTGCTATTTCACAAAAGCTCCGCACCTATACACATTTCACAGATCCCGTAAGCCCTACATTGTTTATCTTGTTATTAGTCCCACCCTTCAGTTCCACTCAACCCTTCCCATCTATCTTCCAACATCATCCATTTCGGATTTTTATTTGCCATATATTTTTCAACTGTGCTGTGATGCTTCACAAAAGATTTGAACCTTCCTATTCTCATAGCTTCTACAGATTGTAAATTAAAAATAAACATTTTTGCTAAAATAATTATTATATTATTGATTGATTGACTATGGCTTTTCAAATCCCCCAGTATTGCTATCTGTAGCGTTAGTTCTAGGCAAATGTTGCAATTCTTCAGCCATTCCTGGACCTGTGACCAAAAACGAGCTACATATGGACAATACCAAACTAAATGATCTAATGACTCTGCCTCCTCACAACAGAATCTGCAGAGCTGGGAAGATTGTATACCCCATATATATAACATTCTATTAGTTGCAAGAATTTTGTACAGTAATTTAAATTGAAAAATTCGAAGTTTTGAATCCGGCGTTGTTTTGCGTATCAATTCATAAACCATGTGCCATGGAATGGGTACATCGAAAATCTCTTCCCAACTATTTTGCAATTTATATGGCACAGCTGTCAGTTTTTTGGTCCTTAAATGAAATTGGTATATGTTTTTATTTATCACACTTTTCTTTAACCATTTATGTTCTTTAATACAGGGCCGACATACAAGTTCCTTACTTTTTTCCCCTTCTACTTGCCTCTTCCATTTTTGTGGTAATGCTGCAATTAATTGGTTGTAATTTTGGGTAGAGCAGACATTTCCATATGTCTGTGTTAGCTGCATGTGTGACATAACTCCACCAGTCCTATTTATGATATCATTCACAAAAATTATACCTTTTTTAAACATTTCTTCGATAAATACAGTTTTTTTATCAATTACTATATTTGAATTTAACCACAATATTTGTTGTACTATTTGTTCCGTCCTTTCAGGTGGATTAAACTGAAATTGCAACCAACTTTCTAAGGCTTGTTTAAAAAATAAGGATATTTTGGAGATTATTTCCTTTTCAAACAACCGAAAGTGAGCAGGTGTAATCTGAATAAAGGGAAAAAGGCCCTTCTTGAACATAGGATGAGACATTCGTACCAATTTACTAGAGAACCAGTTTGGATTTAAGTATAACTTTTGTATGACTGATGCCTTTAGTGAGAGGTCTAATGCTTTAATATTTAATAATTTCTGCCCTCCGAATTCATATTCGTTATATAAATAGGCCCTTTTAATTTTATCTGGCTTGCCGTTCCAAATAAAATGGAATATTTTTTGTTCATATAATTTAAAAAGCAGGTCACTAGGTGTAGGCAAAACCATAAGCAAATAGGTAAACTGTGATATGACTAAAGAGTTAATCAGGGTGATTTTTCCACAAATAGACAAGTATTTTCCTTTCCATGGTAGCAAGATCTTATCTATTTTTGCTAACTTTCTATAAAAATTTATTGGAGTGAGATCATTTCTTTCTTTTGGGATTTTTATACCGAGTATGTCCACATCTCCGTCAGACCATTTAATTGGTAAACTACATGGCAATATAAAATGTGTATTTTTTAGTGATCCAATACGTAATATGGTACATTTATCATAATTTGGTTTTAATCCAGAGAGGATAGCAAAGGTATCTAGATCCTCTATGAGGCCGTGGAGAGACTCTAGTTGTGGTTTTAAAAGAAAACATGAATCATCAGCGTACAATGACACCTTAGTTTTTAAGCCACGGATTTCTAATCCATTAATATTAATGTTTGATCTAATTTTAACAGCTAACATTTCGATGGCAATAATAAATAGATATGCCGATAGTGGACAACCTTGTTTTACTCCTCTAGATAGTTTAAAACTTTCTGAGATGTAGCCATTATTTACTATTTTACACCTAGGGTTACTATACATAATTTTAACCCATTTTATAAGAGATTCCCCAAAATTGAAATATTCTAGGCATTTATATATAAACTCCAGTCGTACTTTATCAAAAGCCTTTTCAAAATCAGCTATGAAAACCAGACCTGGTGTCCCCGATATTTCATAGTGTTCTATTGTTTCCAGTACTTGCCTTATATTATCTCCAATGTATCGTCCATGTAAAAAACCTGTCTGATTAGGATGAATAATATCTGACAAAACTTTTTTTATTCTATGCGCCAAGCATTTTGCTAGGATTTTTGCATCACAACACTGAAGTGTAAGGGGTCTCCAATTTTTTAATTGGACTGGATCTTTATATATACCACTTGGGTCCTGTTTCAGTAATAACGATATCAGACCTTCTTGTTGCGTGTCTGATAATCTACCATTTATATAGGAGTGGTTAAAACAAGCTAATAATGGTCCTTTGAGTATATCAAAAAAAGTTTTGTATACTTCCACTGGTATGCCATCCAGCCCTGGAGTTTTCCCATCCTTAAAGGCCCCAATTGCATCAAGCAGTTCCTCCTCTGTAATTTGGCCTTCACATGAGTCTTTCTGTACAGATGTTAATTTTACATTATTAATAGGAAAAAAATCCATACAATTAGTTTCAGTAAGTGGAGATGGAGGAGCCTGAAACGAAAACATATTCTTAAAGTACTTTACTTCCTCTTTCAAAATATCATTTGGTGAATCATGCGTGACTCCATCATTTGTAACAAGTTTTAATACATTTTTTTTGGTAGCATTTCTATATTGAAGATTGA
Source organism: Salvelinus namaycush (assembly GCF_016432855.1). NCBI lineage: Eukaryota > Metazoa > Chordata > Actinopteri > Salmoniformes > Salmonidae > Salvelinus > Salvelinus namaycush. Next base: position 88,455 of record NW_024061283.1, read on the forward strand.
AAAAGAATTTGGTGCATTTTTCCCCATATTCCATCCAGTTCGCTTTATTTTTATAATATATTACACTGGATCTTTCTTGAATAAGTTCCTCCATTTCTTTTTGTTTTTCCTCTAACTTATTCTGTGCCTCTATGGTACTGTTTTTATTGCTATCTAACTGTACTGTTAGTCCTTCAATTTCCTTTGTTAATATGGACTCTTTTGATCTAAATTCCCTTTGTTTTATAGATGAGTACTGAATTGCATGGCCTCTAAAGGCACACTTAAAAGTGTCCCATACAATAAGGGGATCTGCTGTACCTATGTTATGTCTGAAAAAGTCAGTTATAAAATCTTCTGTCCTAGTTCTAAACAATTTATCATCTAGTAGACTTTGATTAAATTTCCAATATCCTCGCCCACGTGGAAATTCTGTAAGAGAAATATATATGCCAATTATGTGATGATCCGACCGCATTCTGTCCCCTATCAACACTTTTTTAACTTTTGGTGCCAGAGAGAATGGTATAAGAAAGTAGTCAAGACGACTAGCTTGATTCAGCCTCCGCCATGTATATCTCACTAAATCAGGGTATTTAAGTCTCCATATATCCACTAATTCCAATATATCCATGACATTCATGATTTCCTTAAGTGCCTGAGGGTGATAGTTTGTAGTGTGATTTCCTTTCCGGTCTATAGAGGTATTTAAGACCGTATTAAAATCTCCCACTATAATAATAGAGTCTAGTGTTGCTTGTAGAGTTGATAAATTCTTATATATATTTTCAAAGAAGCTTGGATCATCATTATTCGGACCGTATAGGTTAACAAGCCATATTTGTTTATTGTCCAATAACATATTTAAAATAATCCATCTACCTTGAGGATCTGTTTGGACAATTTGCACATTTGGATCAAAATTATTGTTAATTAAAACCATCACCCCTTTTGAATTTCTTTGCCCATGGGAGAAATATATTTTGCCCCCCCAGTTCTTTTTCCACAAAACTTCATCTAAAACTGTTGAATGGGTTTCCTGTAAACAATAGATATTATAATCCTTCTCTTTTAGCCAGGTAAATACTGATCGTCTTTTCTTATTATCTGCTAAGCCATTACAATTGTAACTGGCTATACTTATTTCACCACTTACCATAATGAGACACACCTTTCATTCTTTTAATCAGAATATATTTTTGTAAACGTACTATTAAAAAGTAACATAATGATTGAGTGTCTATATAGTTGTACCATGATATTTGCATTTCTACTAAGTAAACCTCCAATTGGTCCCTACTATTCCACCCGCTAAAAGGCCTCATCTCGAGATGGCTTGTCATCCCAATGCCCGGTAGACCACCCTCGACCCCCTGTATCCCATAGCCCTGAACTGACTGGGATCCATTCTTTGAAAAGAGCATACAGTGCCATTTACCGAATTGAAGAAGATCAATTACCATATGCATTTCCATTGCCCTCACCTCGATTTGTATTATATATATCTGTGGATCATCCTCTATTGTCCCTAACATCTTTTACTTCTTCCTTCGCAACAGTTGTGGGATACACACATACACCCACACACACTCAGCCCTTACCCCCACACAACCATAAGCTCACTTTCTCAACAATTGCACCATCCCAGAGCCCAACTCAAGATGGGTCATGATTTACAAATGCACTTGCAGTTGCAGCTGCATGAGAAGGCCTGCAAGACCGCACAAAAAATTAGCAAAAATTGAGAGATTTATTTACCATTGTCATATCCTAGATAATGGAGGTCAAATGTACACCTTATTCCTGAAACACCCACAATACGGCCACCCGTCATGACCATGTCCCCACGCATCTCCATGCAGTCCGACTTTGATTTTGTGCCGCCAGGGCCACAATAATATACCCCCTCTCTGAATGTCCGAGTGTGACCCCCTCCCCATGGGTTACTGCAGCTAGTGTTGCCAGCACTGCCACTGCCTGGGTGGGGGCACCCCACCGGAATCCCCACCGGCTAGGTACAAGGTCGTCAAGGTTCTCATTAGCAGCTTTGAGAATTTCCTTATATATTATGCTCTCCCTTTATGGGGCTTTGGCTTTGCAGGACCAACCCTGCCAAGCAGGCTCAGAATCTTGAGGGGGCAGTGCTGCTCTTGGTCTCTGACCTCATTTTAGCTGCATACAGACCGCTTACAGCGGGCACATAAAACAGTTAGGGACTTCTCCTTAGTATCAGGGTCATTCAGGTGGGTGTCTAGGGTATAGTGCCATGGACCGTACCATTAAAACAGGATAATAAATAATTAGATATAATTTATAAAAAAATAAATAAAAAATGTAGTTCTCCATGATAGGACAATAAATAAATAAGACGTATAATTCATTATAAAAGTATATCCATCATCTGAACAACATTGAAAGCCCTCTCATACCCGGCTCACAGCAATACATTGGCTCTGGGATATGCAACCATTTCATTACTCACTCACTCAACTTTCCAAACATAACAAATAAAATAAAAAATAAACACAAACCATACCATCCACACATACTGTGCCTTCTGTTTACTTAGTTTTTATCTTCACTATGTTGAATTAGTGCTTGTGTGTTCAATTAGTTATATGTGAAGATTTATAGAAAAGCTATATTTTTTATTGTATTGTTACAATCAGTAACCGGGCTTGAATTGTGTTTATTTCCCTCGTCTATGAGAACTTTGTAATTTTTAAAATAACCATGGAGTAGTCTTTGTGTCTCTGAACAACTGGTTATCAATATATAGTTTATCAACGACGAGAGCTACTCGTTTCGCTTTTAATCTATTTTCTTTGAAAATTGGATACAGAACTTTGCGCCGTTCTGCAATTTCCTTCGGAAACTGATCATTCATGCCAATTTTGGTCCCAGCAAGTCTTTTACCCAGGCTTTTAACCATTATTTTATCTTTAAATGAAGCAAATTTGGCAACGATTGGGCTTTCGTACCTCTGCCCTCTCTGTCCGAAGCGGTGAACGCGTTCAAGTTGGATTTTGTCGATAACTTCGCGTGGAATCTGAAGCGCTGTAAGGAGGAACTCTCTAACTATAGATTCAGGAACTTCTCCTTCTTTTTCTTGGATACCTGTAAGTACCAAATTCTCTCTCATGGATCTAGTTTGTATGTCCAGTAAGGTTTCTTTCAGAACGGTGTTCTCCTTTTTAATTCCATTCATTTCGGTTTCAATCTTATTGACTGTCCCTTTTAGCGCGTGTGTTTGCTTCTCCAGTTGTCGCAGCTTTTTCATCACTCATCTCTAGGCTTGCCTTCAACTCTTTTATATCCTTACTAACTAATTCAAGTATACCCAGTTTGTCATTTATTGATTTTAACAGATCGGTTTCGACCTTTACCATTCCCGGTGGTGAGAATATTAAATCATCAGTGTCTGTAGAAGAGTCACGTTTTCGTTTTGTAATCGGTTCCCCTGTCTTACTCTCCGTCATGTTTGGTTGTTGCCTGTTTTCGTAATATTTGTCGATAAATGTCTCTAGTTTTAGGATTTGTTTTGTGTTATTGTCCAGATTGAAGGTTATCACTCACCAGATTAAGTAGTGCTAATATTTTAGTCTAATTTAGCAGATATTTCGAATATTATGTTTTATCTTGAGGTGCTCTACATAAATCCCTTCAGTCCGCCATTACCCTTACGTTACCTTTACGTCATACGTCAGCAGAACAACAGATTTGTACCTTGTCAGCTCGGGGATTTGATCTTGCAACCTTTCGGTTGCTAGTCCAACACTCTAACCACTAGGCTACACCAGTGGTGTGTTTCCACCAAACTGACTTGTTTCAGATTAGTGCGTGATGATGTAGTGCACACTAAACGTGATTACGTAGTGCACACAAAATGTGATGACGTAGTGCACACTAAACGTGATGATGTAGTGCACACTAAATGTGATGATGTACTGCACACTAAATGTACTTTTATTGCTTATTTCAGAAGAGACATTACAGGCTATCTGAAAGAAAACGATTCATCCTCCCATAGAAACGGGAGGTGCTGTAGGGTGGTGAAAAATCTGAAAAATAAAAAATTATTTAATAAAAATATATTTTTGGGGTTTATTTGTAGTGGGACTGTAATAGTCCTGTGTTAGCTGAGCGATATAGCCGTCTGCAGCACTAGCGCAGGCAAAAATATTTGTCCAGCCAATCCACCCACCCCGTCGCAGCACCTCAACCCCCAAACTACTCCCTGTGGTTATGCATCCTCCCCCTGGCAGGTATCAGACCAAACTACTTCCTGTGGTTATGCATCCTCCCCCCTGGCAGGTATCAGACCAAACTACTTCCTGTGGTTATGCATCCTCCCCCCTGGCAGGTATCAGACCAAACTACTCCCTGTGGTTATGCATCCTCCCCCTGGCAGGTATCAGACCAAACTACTCCCTGTGGTTATGCATCCTCCCCCCTGGCAGGTATCAGACCAAACTACTTCCTGTGGCTATGCATCCTCCCCCCTGGCAGGTATCAGACCAAAACTACTTCCTGTGGTTATGCATCCTCCCCCCTGGCAGGTATCAGACCAAACTACTTCCTGTGGTTATGCATCCTCCCCCCTGGCAGGTATCAGACCAAACTACTCCCTGTGGTTATGCATCCTCCCCCCTGGCAGGTATCAGACCAAACTACTTCCTGTGGTTATGCATCCTCCCCCCTGGCAGGTATCAGACCAAACTACTTCCTGTGGTTATGCATCCTCCCCCCTGGCAGGTATCAGACCAAACTACTTCCTGTGGTTATGCATCCTCCCCCCTGGCAGGTATCAGACCAAACTACTTCCTGTGGCTATGCATCCTCCCCCCTGGCAGGTATCAGACCAAACTACTTCCTGTGGCTATGCATCCTCCCCCCTGGCAGGTATCAGACCAAACTACTTCCTGTGGCTATGCATCCTCCCCCCTGGCAGGTATCAGACCAAACTACTTCCTGTGGCTATGCATCCTCCCCCCTGGCAGGTATCAGACCAAACTACTTCCTGTGGCTATGCATCCTCCCCCCTGGCAGGTATCAGACCAAAACTACTTCCTGTGGCTATGCATCCTCCCCCCTGGCAGGTATCAGACCAAACTACTTCCTGTGGCTATGCATCCTCCCCCTGGCAGGTATCAGACCAAACTACTTCCTGTGGCTATGCATCCTCCCCCCTGGCAGGTATCAGACCAAACTACTTCCTGTGGCTATGCATCCTCCCCCCTGGCAGGTATCAGACCAAAACGACTTCCTGTGGTTATGCATCCTCCCCCCTGGCAGGTATCAGACCAAAACTACTTCCTGTGGTTATGCATCCTCCCCCCTGGCAGGTATCAGACCAAACTACTTCCTGTGGCTATGCATCCTCCCCCCTGGCAGGTATCAGACCAAACTACTTCCTGCGGCTATGCATCCTCCCCCCTGGCAGGTATCAGACCAAACTACTTCCTGTGGTTATGCATCCTCCCCCCTGGCAGGTATCAGACCAAACTACTTCCTGTGGTTATGCATCCTCCCCCCTGGCAGGTATCAGACCAAAACGACTTCCTGTGGTTATGCATCCTCCCCCCTGGCAGGTATCAGACCAAAACTACTTCCTGTGGTTATGCATCCTCCCCCCTGGCAGGTATCAGACCAAACTACTTCCTGTGGCTATGCATCCTCCCCCCTGGCAGGTATCAGACCAAACTACTTCCTGTGGTTATGCATCCTCCCCCCTGGCAGGTATCAGACCAAACTACTTCCTGTGGCTATGCATCCTCCCCCCTGGCAGGTATCAGACCAAACTACTTCTGTGGCTATGCATCCTCCCCCCTGGCAGGTATCAGACCAAACTACTTCCTGTGGTTATGCATCCTCCCCCCTGGCAGGTATCAGACCAAACTACTTCCTGTGGTTATGCATCCTCCCCCCTGGCAGGTATCAGACCAAACTACTTCCTGTGGTTATGCATCCTCCCCCCTGGCAGGTATCAGACCAAACTACTTCCTGTGGTTATGCATCCTCCCCCCTGGCAGGTATCAGACCAAACTACTTCCTGTGGTTATGCATCCTCCCCCTGGCAGGTATCAGACCAAACTACTTCCTGTGGTTATGCATCCTCCCCCCTGGCAGGTATCAGACCAAACTACTTCCTGTGGTTATGCATCCTCCCCCCTGGCAGGTATCAGACCAAACTACTTCCTGTGGTTATGCATCCTCCCCCCTGGCAGGTATCAGACCAAACTACTTCCTGTGGTTATGCATCCTCCCCCCTGGCAGGTATCAGACCAAACTACTTCCTGTGGTTATGCATCCTCCCCCTGGCAGGTATCAGACCAAACTACTTCCTGTGGTTATGCATCCTCCCCCCTGGCAGGTATCAGACCAAACTACTTCCTGTGGTTATGCATCCTCCCCCCCTGGCAGGTATCAGACCAAACTACTTCCTGTGGTTATGCATCCTCCCCCCTGGCAGGTATCAGACCAAACTACTTCCTGTGGTTATGCATCCTCCCCCCTGGCAGGTATCAGACCAAACTACTTCCTGTGGTTATGCATCCTCCCCCCTGGCAGGTATCAGACCAAACTACTTCCTGTGGTTATGCATCCTCCCTCCTGGCAGGTATCAGACCAAACTACTTCCTGTGGTTATGCATCCTCCCCCTGGCAGGTATCAGACCAAACTACTTCCTGTGGTTATGCATCCTCCCCCCTGGCAGGTATCAGACCAAACTACTTCCTGTGGTTATGCATCCTCCCCCCTGGCAGGTATCAGACCAAACTACTTCCTGTGGTTATGCATCCTCCCCCCTGGCAGGTATCAGACCAAACTACTTCCTGTGGTTATGCATCCTCCCCCCTGGCAGGTATCAGACCAAAACTACTTCCTGTGGTTATGCATCCTCCCCCCTGGCAGGTATCAGACCAAACTACTTCCTGTGGTTATGCATCCTCCCCCCTGGCAGGTATCAGACCAAAACTACTTCCTGTGGTTATGCATCCTCCCCCCTGGCAGGTATCAGACCAAAACTACTTCCTGTGGTTATGCATCCTCCCCCCTGGCAGGTATCAGACCAAAACTACTTCCTGTGGTTATGCATCCTCCCCCCTGGCAGGTATCAGACCAAAACTACTTCCTGTGGTTATGCATCCTCCCCCCTGGCAGGTATCAGACCAAACTACTTCCTGTGGTTATGCATCCTCCCCCCTGGCAGGTATCAGACCAAACTACTCCCTGTGGTTATGCATCCTCCCCCCTGGCAGGTATCAGACCAAACTACTTCCTGTGGTTATGCATCCTCCCCCCTGGCAGGTATCAGACCAAACTACTTCCTGTGGCTATGCATCCTCCCCCCTGGCAGGTATCAGACCAAACTACTTCCTGTGGCTATGCATCCTCCCCCCTGGCAGGTATCAGACCAAACTACTTCCTGTGGCTATGCATCCTCCCCCCTGGCAGGTATCAGACCAAACTACTTCCTGTGGCTATGCATCCTCCCCCCTGGCAGGTATCAGACCAAACTACTTCCTGTGGCTATGCATCCTCCCCCCTGGCAGGTATCAGACCAAACTACTTCCTGTGGCTATGCATCCTCCCCCCTGGCAGGTATCAGACCAAACTACTTCCTGTGGCTATGCATCCTCCCCCCTGGCAGGTATCAGACCAAACTACTTCCTGTGGCTATGCATCCTCCCCCCTGGCAGGTATCAGACCAAACTACTTCCTGTGGCTATGCATCCTCCCCCCTGGCAGGTATCAGACCAAACTACTTCCTGTGGTTATGCATCCTCCCCCCTGGCAGGTATCAGACCAAACTACTTCCTGTGGTTATGCATCCTCCCCCTGGCAGGTATCAGACCAAACTACTTCCTGTGGTTATGCATCCTCCCCCCTGGCAGGTATCAGACCAAACTACTTCCTGTGGTTATGCATCCTCCCCCTGGCAGGTATCAGACCAAACTACTTCCTGTGGTTATGCATCCTCCCCCCTGGCAGGTATCAGACCAAACTACTCCCTGTGGTTATGCATCCTCCCCCCTGGCAGGTATCAGACCAAACTACTTCCTGTGGTTATGCATCCTCCCCCCTGGCAGGTATCAGACCAAACTACTTCCTGTGGCTATGCATCCTCCCCCCTGGCAGGTATCAGACCAAACTACTTCCTGTGGCTATGCATCCTCCCCCCTGGCAGGTATCAGACCAAACTACTTCCTGTGGCTATGCATCCTCCCCCCTGGCAGGTATCAGACCAAACTACTTCCTGTGGCTATGCATCCTCCCCCCTGGCAGGTATCAGACCAAACTACTTCCTGTGGCTATGCATCCTCCCCCCTGGCAGGTATCAGACCAAACTACTTCCTGTGGTTATGCATCCTCCCCCCTGGCAGGTATCAGACCAAACTACTTCCTGTGGTTATGCATCCTCCCCCTGGCAGGTATCAGACCAAACTACTTCCTGTGGTTATGCATCCTCCCCCCTGGCAGGTATCAGACCAAACTACTTCCTGTGGTTATGCATCCTCCCCCCTGGCAGGTATCAGACCAAACTACTTCCTGTGGTTATGCATCCTCCCCCCTGGCAGGTATCAGACCAAACTACTTCCTGTGGTTATGCATCCTCCCCCCTGGCAGGTATCAGACCAAACTACTTCCTGTGGTTATGCATCCTCCCCCCTGGCAGGTATCAGACCAAACTACTTCCTGTGGTTATGCATCCTCCCCCCTGGCAGGTATCAGACCAAACTACTTCCTGTGGTTATGCATCCTCCCCCCTGGCAGGTATCAGACCAAAACTACTTCCTGTGGTTATGCATCCTCCCCCCTGGCAGGTATCAGACCAAAACTACTTCCTGTGGTTATGCATCCTCCCCCCTGGCAGGTATCAGACCAAAACTACTTCCTGTGGTTATGCATCCTCCCCCCTGGCAGGTATCAGACCAAACTACTTCCTGTGGTTATGCATCCTCCCCCCTGGCAGGTATCAGACCAAACTACTTCCTGTGGTTATGCATCCTCCCCCCTGGCAGGTATCAGACCAAACTACTTCCTGTGGCTATGCATCCTCCCCCCTGGCAGGTATCAGACCAAACTACTTCCTGTGGTTATGCATCCTCCCCCCTGGCAGGTATCAGACCAAACTACTTCCTGTGGCTATGCATCCTCCCCCCTGGCAGGTATCAGACCAAACTACTTCCTGTGGTTATGCATCCTCCCCCCTGGCAGGTATCAGACCAAACTACTTCCTGTGGTTATGCATCCTCCCCCCTGGCAGGTATCAGACCAAAACTACTTCCTGTGGTTATGCATCCTCCCCCCTGGCAGGTATCAGACCAAACTACTTCCTGTGGTTATGCATCCTCCCCCCTGGCAGGTATCAGACCAAACTACTTCCTGTGGTTATGCATCCTCCCCCCTGGCAGGTATCAGACCAAACTACTTCCTGTGGTTATGCATCCTCCCCCCTGGCAGGTATCAGACCAAACTACTTCCTGTGGTTATGCATCCTCCCCCCTGGCAGGTATCAGACCAAACTACTTCCTGTGGTTATGCATCCTCCCCCCTGGCAGGTATCAGACCAAACTACTTCCTGTGGTTATGCATCCTCCCCCCTGGCAGGTATCAGACCAAACTACTTCCTGTGGTTATGCATCCTCCCCCCTGGCAGGTATCAGACCAAACTACTTCCTGTGGTTATGCATCCTCCCCCCTGGCAGGTATCAGACCAAACTACTTCCTGTGGTTATGCATCCTCCCCCCTGGCAGGTATCAGACCAAACTACTTCCTGTGGCTATGCATCCTCCCCCCTGGCAGGTATCAGACCAAACTACTTCCTGTGGTTATGCATCCTCCCCCCTGGCAGGTATCAGACCAAACTACTTCCTGTGGTTATGCATCCTCCCCCCTGGCAGGTATCAGACCAAAACTACTTCCTGTGGTTATGCATCCTCCCCCCTGGCAGGTATCAGACCAAACTACTTCCTGTGGTTATGCATCCTCCCCCCTGGCAGGTATCAGACCAAACTACTTCGGAAACATCGCATTTTTGACAGGTTTTTTAAAAGAATGTTTATTAATTATGAAATTATGAAAAGTATGAATAACATTCCACCCATGGGGCCACTAGGTCATTTGACTGCAGGAACGAGATACAATCTGCCATCATTAACACAATGGAAACATCAAATGATTGATTTTTGAAATATTGAAATAACATGGGCGAACAAGCAAAAGAATCCAGCGGGCAATGACACAATGTACGACAATAAAGTAGTCTACGTCAGTCTACGTCATGGAAAGACCTGGTCAGTCTACGTCATGGAAAGACCTGGTCAGTCTACGTCATGGAAAGAGTTGGTCAGTCTACGTCATGGGAAGACCTGGTCAGTCTACGTCATGGGAAGACCTGGTCAGTCTATGTCATGGAAAGACCTGGTCTGTCTACGTCATGGAAAGACCTGGTCAGTCTACGTTTGGAAAGACCTGGTCAGTCTACGTTTGGAAAGACCTGGTCAGTCTACGTCATGGAAAGACCTGGTCAGTCTACGTCATGGGAAGACCTGGTCAGTCTATGTCATGGAAAGAGCTGGTCAGTCTACGTCATGGAAAGAGCTGGTCAGTCTACGTCATGGGAAGACCTGGTCAGTCTACGTCATGGGAAGACCTGGTCAGTCTATGTCATGGGAAGACCTGGTCAGTCTATGTCATGGGAAGACCTGGTCAGTCTACGTCATGGAAAGACCTGGTCTGTCTACGTCATGGAAAGACCTGGTCAGTCTACGTCATGGAAAGACCTGGTCTGTCTACGTCATGGAAAGACCTGGTCAGTCTACGTCATGGAAAGACCTGGTCTGTCTACGTCATGGGAAGACCTGGTCAGTCTACGTCATGGAAAGACCTGGTCAGTCTACGTCATGGGAAGACCTGGTCAGTCTACGTCATGGAAAGACCTGGTCTGTCTACGTCATGGAAAGACCTGGTCAGTCTATTTCATGGAAAGACCTGGTCAGTTTACGTCATGGAAAGAGCTGGTCAGTCTATGTCATGGAAAGACCTGGTCAGTCTACGTCATGGAAAGAGCTGGTCAGTCTACGTCATGGAAAGAGCTGGTCAGTCTACGTCATGGAAAGACCTGGTCTGTCTACGTCATGGAAAGAGCTGGTCAGTCTATGTCATGGAAAGACCTGGTCAGTCTATGTCATGGAAAGAGCTGGTCAGTCTATGTCATGGAACGAGCTGGTCAGTCTACGTCATGGGAAGACCTGGTCAGTCTATGTCATGGGAAGACCTGGTCAGTCTATGTCATGGGAAGACGTGGTTAGTCTATGTCATGGAAAGAGCCTGTTCCTAATGTTTTGTACACTCAGTTTATTTTGACAAGTATTCATATTTTGAACAGCAACATGCTAATGACACAGTAACCAAGCTACAGTAAATTAACATCTAAAGTTAATTACTACCCGTTTGTAGCATAGACATTAAAACCAGGTTGGTAGATGCAAAGATGCTCTTTAGCTAACCAGCTATCCTGCCCTGTGTAGGTGTCCTAGAAGTATAGATATTAGAAATGTAGAAATATATGTAGAAATATAGAAGAACTATAGATATTAGTAGGCTACAATCCTCAAAAGTCTTTCCATTTTAGCAAACAAATCTCCCACTGACAATGCTAGCTGGCTAGCTAGCCAGGATCATTATATTAGCTTAGCTAACATAGCATTTAATGAAATAATCAATGAGAAAAGATTGGAGTGGAGTGGAGACCGTGTCCAATGGTAGTATACGAGCCTGGTGTCCTACATCTGTTTGTGCTTGTCATTCCAACTCCATTGATGTGACTGGGAAAAGATAGCACAAAACAATGGAGATGTTGAAAGACAGCACAAACAGACGTGGGACTCAGGCTAGTCATGTACAACATCGATGTTTCATGTGTTGACCTACTTACAGAAACAGATCATCACGCTGTGATGTTGCCCGCATTCCAAATGGATTCCTATTCCCCTTTGTAGGGTAGCAGAACTCTATGGGCTTGGTCAAAAGTAGTGCACTAAATATAGAATAGGGTACGATTTGAGATGTAGTCCTTGTCATGCTGTGATCTGGGCCTGCTGTAGAACGAACCAACGAGCCAGAGTAATGCCCCAGTCCAGAGTAATGCCCCAGTCCAGTGTAATGCCCCAGTCCAGAGTAATGCCCCAGTCCAGAGTAATGCCCCAGTCCAGAGTAATGCCCCAATCCAGAGTAATGCCCCAGTCCAGTGTAATGCCCCAGTCCAGAGTAATCCCCCAGTCCAGTGTAATGCCCCAGTCCAGAGTAATGCCCCAGTCCAGAGTAATGCCCCAGTCCAGAGTAATGCCCCAGTCCAGAGTAATGCCCCAGTCCAGAGTAATGCCCCAGTCCAGAGTAATGCCCCAGTCCAGAGTAATGCGCCAGTCCAGAGTAATGCCCCAGTCCAGTGTAATGCCCCAGTCCAGAGTAATGCCCTAGTCCAGTGTAATGCCCCAGTCCAGAGTAATGCCCCAGTCCAGAGTAATGCCCCAGTCCAGAGTAATGCGCCAGTCCAGTGTAATGCCCCAGTCCAGAGTAATGCCCCAGTCCAGTGCAATGCCCCAGTCCAGAGTAATGCCCCAGTCCAGTGTAATGCCCCAGTCCAGAGTAATGCCCCAGTCCAGTGTAATGCCCCAGTCCAGAGTAATGCCCCAGTCCAGTGTAATGCCCCAGTCCAGAGTAATGCCCCAGTCCAGTGTAATGCCCCAGTCCAGAGTAATGCCCCAGTCCAGTGTAATGCCCCAGTCCAGAGTAATGCCCCAGTCCAGAGTAATGCCCCAGTCCAGTGTAATGCCCCAGTCCAGTGTAATGCCCCAGTCCAGTGTAATGCCCCAGTCCAGAGTAATGCCCCAGTCCAGTGTAATGCCCCAGTCCACAGTAATGCCCCAGTCCAGTGTAATGCCCCAGTCCAGAGTAATGCCCCAGTCCAGTGTAATGCCCCAGTCCAGAGTAATACCCCAGTCCAGTGTATTGCCCCAGTCCAGAGTAATGCCCCAGTCCAGTGTAATGCCCCAGTCCAGAGTAATGCCCCAGTCCAGTGTAATGCCCCAGTCCAGAGTCATGCCCCAGTCCAGAGTAATGCCCCAGTCCAGAGTAATGCCCCAGTCCAGAGTAATGCCCCAGTCCAGTGTAATGCCCCAGTCCAGTGTAATGCCCCAGTCCAGAGTAATGCCCCAGTCCAGAGTAATGCCCCAGTCCAGAGTAATGCCCCAGTCCAGTGTAATGCCCCAGTCCAGTGTAATGCCCCAGTCCAGAGTAATGCCCCAGTCCAGTGTAATGCCCCAGTCCAGAGTAATGCCCCAGTCCAGAGTAATGCCCCAGTCCAGTGTAATGCCCCAGTCCAGTGTAATGCCCCAGTCCAGAGTAATGCCCCAGTCCAGAGTAATGCCCCAGTCCAGTGTAATGCCCCAGTCCAGAGTAATGCCCCAGTCCAGAGTAATACCCCAGTCCAAGGTAGATTGAGCCAGAGTGAAAGTCCTGCAGCCATGAACATGAACCTTGACCTACTGATGGATCATGCAGGGTGGCTGATAGACTCAGGCCTGATGAGGCCAGACAATATCAACCTCATCACTGGGAGATTACAGAGCACCAGTAAAAACACTTGTGAAAAATAGATCTTCTGACCTCAATAAGACTTTCTGGTTTTAAAAACAAAATTCAACCACACGACCAGTAACGTTTTCTTCTGGGTACCATGACTACAGAGACCTTTCTGTTTCAACCCTGTACTTAATAAAGGCAGAGCACACAAGCTCAACCACCTTAAAGATAATTTATACATCTTAGGCCTTAGAATCTAAATCTATAAATATCTACATTATAATTGTTTCATCTGTACAAGCGGAAGACAGAGAGAACTCTTGATTTATAGTTCCAGCAGGCGACTTGGAACAGCAAACCAAACTATTTGGATCTATTGTTGACCCTGTTGGCTTGTGTGTAGAGGAGCAGTGGTCAGACTGCCAACATTAAATTAGCCGAAACCATAATTTCCCACAGTGACATTTTCTGTGTGGCTCATAATGTCAGGCCAGTCGCTGAAGCCTCAAATAGCAGCTCTCTCTCTCTCTCTCCCGCTCGCTTTCTCTCTCTCTCTCTCTCTCTCTCTCTCTCTCTCTCTCTCTCTCTCTCTCTCTCTGTCTCTCTCTCTCTCTCTCTTCTCTCTCTCTCTCGTCTCTCTCTCGTCTCTCTCTCTTCTCTCTCTCGTCTCTCTCTCTCTCTCTCTCTTCTCTCCTCTCTCTCTCTTCTCTCTCTCTTCTCTCTCTCTTCTATCTCTCTTCTATCTCTCTTCTCTCTCTCTCTCTCTCTCTCTCTCCCTCTTCTCTCTTCTCTCCCCCTTCTCTCTCTCTCTCTCTCTCTCTCTCTCTCTCTCTCTCTCTCTCTCTAAAAGCCTAATAGTGGCAGCAAGTCGGAGATGGAGTACTTCTGTGGCTGGTGTACAGTGGGTGGTCTTCTCGTTAAAACCAGACACTCATGGAGAGAAGGGACCCACAAGGCCACCCGGTGGCCTGATCAATGAGAGCCCTGGGTGGGCTAGGACTCCTGCTGGTCTCGGCCCCTGTCTGGATGTCTGGATCTTGCTGGGCTGGGACCTCGAAAGCATTAACTTGGCCCGGAAACACACTGACAGTTCATTTCTCACACAGAGAGAGAGAGAGACAGACAGACTGTCTGAACATAGAGAGAGAGAGACAAACAGACTGTCTGAACATAGAGAGAGAGAGAGAGAGAGAGACAGACTGTCTAAACATAGAGAGAGAGAGACAGACAGACTGTCTGAACATAGAGAGAGAGAGAGAGACAGACTGTCTGAACATAGAGAGAGAGAGACAGACAGACTGTCTAAACAGAGAGAGAGAGAGAGACAGACTGTCTGAACATAGAGAGAGAGAGACAGACAGACAGTCTGAACAGAGAGACAGAGAGAGGCAAACAGACAGTCTGAACATAGAGAGAGAGAGAGACAGACAGACTGTCTGAACATAGAGAGAGAGAGACAGACAGACCGTCTGAACAGAGAGACAGAGAGAGGCAAACAGACAGTCTGAACAGAGAGAGAGAGAGACAGACAGACTGTCTATACAGAGAGAGAGAGAGAGAAAGAGAGAGACAGACAGACAGACAGACAGACAGACAGACAGACAGACAGACAGACAGACAGACAGACAGACAGACAGACAGACAGACAGACAGACAGACTGTCTAAACAGAGAGAGAGAGAGACAAACAGACTGTCTGAACAGAGAGAGAGAGAGAGAGAGACAGACTGTCTGAACAGAGAGAGAGAGAGACAGACAGACTGTCTAAACAGAGAGGGAGAGAGACAGACAGACTGTCTAAACAGAGAGAGAGAGACAGACAGACTGTCTGAACATAGAGAGAGAGAGAGAGAGAGAGAGACAGACAGACTGTCTGAACAGAGAGAGAGAGAGACAGACAGACTGTCTAAACAGAGAGAGAGAGAGAGAGAAAGAGAGAGACAGACAGACTATCTACACAGAGAGAGAGAGAGACAGACTGTCTGAACAGAGAGAGAGAGAGAGACAGACTGTCTGAACAGAGAGAGAGAGAATTGAATTCAATTGAATTGAATTGAATTGAGAGAGACAGACAGACTATCTAAACAGAGAGAGAGAGAGACAGACAGACTGTCTGAACAGAGAGAGAGAGAGAGACAGACTGTCTGAACAGAGAGAGAGAGAGAGACAGACTGTCTGAACAGAGAGAGAGACAGACAGACAGACTGTCTGAACAGAGAGACTAAACACCCTGGGGTTAGAGGAGCCCCAGATCACACCCGCACTCAGGCAAACACACACACAAACGCATACACACACACACAGGCCTATTAAGCGTGACAACTCTGCCCCCTTTTGGAAAGGGCTTTCACATTTCATTCAGCAGAATAGTGGAGCTACACCTCAATTAGATGTATATTTGAACCACAGAACTAGTTACAACCTAATGGAGAAATGACAGACAACCTAATGTTTACTGCAGTAGATTATGGAGAAATGACAGACAACCTAATGTTTACTGCAGTAGATTATGGAGAAATGACAGACAACCTAATGTTTACTGCAGTAGATTATGGAGAAATGAAAGACAACCTAATGATTACTGCAGTAGATTATGGAGAAATGACAGACAACCTAATGTTTACTGCAGTAGATTATGGAGAAATGACAGACAACCTAATGTTTACTGCAGTAGATTATGGAGAAATGAAAGACAACCTAATGTTTACTGCAGTAGATTATGGAGAAATGACAGACAACCTAATGTTTACTGCAGTAGATTATGGAGAAATGAAAGACAACCTAATGTTTACTGCAGTAGATTATGGAGAAATGACAGACAACCTAATGTTTACTGCAGTAGATTATGGAGAAATGAAAGACAACCTAATGTTTACTGCAGTAGATTATGGAGAAATGACAGACAACCTAATGTTTACTGCAGTAGATTATGGAGAAATGAAAGACAACCTAATGTTTACTGCAGTAGATTATGGAGAAATGAAAGACAACCTAATGATTACTGCAGTAGATTATGGAGAAATGAAAGACAACCTAATGATTACTGCAGTAGATTATGGAGAAATGAAAGACAACCTAATGTTTACTGCAGTAGATTATGGAGAAATGACAGACAACCTAATGTTTACTGCAGTAGATTATGGAGAAATGACAGACAACCTAATGATTACTGCAGTAGATTATGGAGAAATGAAAGACAACCTAATGATTACTGCAGTAGATTATGGAGAAATGACAGACAACCTAATGTTTACTGCAGTAGATTATGGAGAAATGAAAGACAACCTAATGATTACTGCAGTAGATTATGGAGAAATGACAGACAACCTAATGATTACTGCAGTAGATTATGGAGAAATGAAAGACAACCTAATGATTACTGCAGTAGATTATGGAGAAATGAAAGACAACCTAATGTTTACTGCAGTAGATTATGGAGAAATGAAAGACAACCTAATGATTACTGCAGTAGATTATGGAGAAATGACAGACAACCTAATGATTACTGCAGTAGATTATGGAGAAATGAAAGACAACCTAATGTTTACTGCAGTAGATTATGGAGAAATGACAGACAACCTAATGTTTACTGCAGTAGATTATGGAGAAATGACAGACAACCTAATGTTTACTGCAGTAGATTATGGAGAAATGACAGACAACCTAATGTTTACTGCAGTAGATTATGGAGAAATGAAAGACAACCTAATGTTTACTGCAGTAGATTATGGAGAAATGACAGACAACCTAATGTTTACTGCAGTAGATTATGGAGAAATGACAGACAACCTAATGTTTACTGCAGTAGATTATGGAGAAATGACAGACAACCTAATGATTACTGCAGTAGATTATGGAGAAATGAAAGACAACCTAATGATTACTGCAGTAGATTATGGAGAAATGAAAGACAACCTAATGTTTACTGCAGTAGATTATGGAGAAATGAAGGACAACCTCTTGACTTCATTCATATTCAGATCTACTTCACCAAACAAATAGCCAGTGACATAATAACTGATTAACTGCATTGTGTTTTTGATTTTAATGATTTTGGATTTGGATTTTTCTGAACGAGTAAATATATATATATTAAATGTCTCTTTTTGAAAACGAGCTCTGTGCTTCGCATGTCAAATCCACACTACATTACCGAAAGTATGTGGACACCTCTTTGTCAAACATCTCATTCCAAAATCATGGGCATTCATATGGAGTTGGTCTCCCCTTTGCTGCTATAACAGCCTCCACTCTTCTGGAAAAGGCTTTCCACTAGTTGTTGGAACGTTGCTGCGGGGACTTGCTTCCATTCAACCACAAGAGCATTAGTGAGGTCAGGCACTGATGTTGGGCGATTAGGCCTGGCTCCCCGGTCGGCATTCCAATTCATCCCAAAGGTGTTTGATGGGGTTGAGGTCAGTGCTCTGTGCAGGCCAGTCAACTTCTTCCCACCGATCACAATAAACTATTTCTGTATGGACCGCACTTTGTGCACGGAACATTATCATGCTGTAATGTTAAGATTTCACAGCACTGGAACTAAGGGGCCCGAACCATGAAAAACAGCCCTAGACCATTTTTCCTCCTCCACCAAACTTTACAGTTGGCACTATGCATTCGGGCAGGTGGAGGTCATCTGTCATCCGCCAAACCCAGATTAGTCCGTCAGACTGCCAGATGGTGAAGCGTGATTCATTCCTCCAGAGAAACGCATTTCCACTGCTCCAGAGTCCAATGGCGGCGGAGCTTTACACCACTACGGCCGACGCTTGGCATTGCGCATGGTGATCTTGTGCTTGTGTGCGGCTGCTCGGCCATGGAAACACATTTCATGAAGCTCCTGACGAACAGTTCTTGTGCTGACGTTGCTTCCAGAGGCAGTTTGGAACTCAGTAGTGAGTGTTGCAACCGAGGACAGATGATTTTTGCAGGCTACACGCTTCTTCACTTGGCGTGAGTTACACCTCCGACATCGCCTAAATAAAAACAATGAAACTGCTCTGCAGTTGGCCCTTTGCCACTTGTATGTTACATTGTTATAGGTTACTGGAGAAAATGTAATTATGTTATGTGACAAGAAAAAAAACACCCTCAATTAGATGTACACTAAATACACAAAAGTATGTGGACCCCCATTCATCAGGTCCTATACATGAACTCTGTCCTTCAGCAGGTCCTATAAATGAACTCTGTCCTTCAGCAGGTCCTATAAATGAACTCTGTCCTTCAGCAGGTCCTATAAATGAACTCTGTCCTTCAGCAGGTCCTATAAATGAACTCTGTCCTTCAGCAGGTCCTATAAATGAACTCTGTCCTTCAGCAGGTCCTATAAATGAACTCTGTCCTTCAGCAGGTCCTATAAATGAACTCTGTCCTTCAGCAGGTCCTATACATGAACTCTGTCCTTCAGCAGGTCCTATAAATGAACTCTGTCCTTCAGCAGGTCCTATAAATTAACTCTGTCCTTCAGCAGGTCCTATAAATGAACTGTCTTTCAGCAGGTCCTATAAATGAACTGTCTTTCAGCAGGTCCTATAAATGAACTCTGTCCTTCAGCAGGTCCTATAAATGAACTCTGTCCTTCAGCAGGTCCTATAAATTAACTCTGTCCTTCAGCAGGTCCTATAAATGAACTGTCTTTCAGCAGGTCCTATAAATGAACTGTCCTTCAGCAGGTCCTATAAATGAACTCTGTCCTTCAGCAGGTCCTATAAATGAACTCTGTCCTTCAGCAGGTCCTATAAATGAACTCTGTCCTTCAGCAGGTCCTATAAATGAACTCTGTCCTTCAGCAGGTCCTATAAATTAACTCTGTCCTTCAGCAGGTCCTATAAATGAACTGTCTTTCAGCAGGTCCTATAAATGAACTGTCTTTCAGCAGGTCCTATAAATGAACTCTGTCCTTCAGCAGGTCCTATAAATGAACTGTCTTTCAGCAGGTCCTATAAATGAACTCTGTCCTTCAGCAGGTCCTATAAATGAACTCTGTCCTTCAGCAGGTCCTATAAATGAACTGTCTTTCAGCAGGTCCTATAAATGAACTGTCTTTCAGCAGGTCCTATAAATGAACTCTGTCCTTCAGCAGGTCCTATAAATGAACTGTCTTTCAGCAGGTCCTATAAATGAACTGTCTTTCAGCAGGTCCTATAAATGAACTCTGTCCTTCAGCAGGTCCTATAAATGAACTCTGTCCTTCAGCAGGTCCTATAAATGAACTCTGTCCTTCAGCAGGTCCTATAAATGAACTCTGTCCTTTAACAGGTCCTATAAATGAACTCTGTCCTTCAGCAGGTCCTATAAATGAACTCTGTCCTTTAGCAGGTCCTATAAATGAACTCTGTCCTTCAGCAGGTCCTATAAATGAACTCTGTCCTTCAGCAGGTCCTATAAATGAACTCTGTCCTTCAGCAGGTCCTATAAATGAACTCTGTCCTTCAGCAGGTCCTGTAAATGAACTCTGTCCTTCAGCAGGTCCTATAAATGAACTCTGTCCTTCAGCAGGTCCTATACATGAACTCTGTCCTTCAGCAGCTCCTCCCAACAGCCTTCTCTGCATGACCGCCTCTGTCACAGTTGAGCTATAACTGAGGTACGTAGCTAGAACTGTTTCTAAATCCATTTACATCAGATGTTATGCGTGTTCGGTGTCTCTTCGAGTTGCCATCAATAGAAATATAATCATGTTATGGCATTTTTAGTCCCTTTAGTGTCGCTAGCTTTTGGAATTTATATTGTTCAGACATTTTCAATCCCATAGTGCACACAAACAGCCCTCCTTGAACAACCTCATCATTTATCTTAGCCCCAGGGAGCAACAACAAACACCGTTTATTCACCAGGCCCCTGCCCCCTTCATCTGTTAGGATGTGTCTCTTCTTCTCTAACCATTACAGGGAGATGACTGGTCTGGAATCCTCCTCATAACACAGATGACTGGTCTGGAATCCTCCTCAAAACACAGATGACGGGTCTGGAATCCTCCTCAAAACACAGATGACTGGTCTGGAATCCTCCTCAAAACACAGATGACTGGTCTGGAATCCTCCTCAAAACACAGTGGACTGGTCTGGAATCCTCCTCAAAACACAGAGGACTTGTCTGGAATCCTCCTCAAAACACAGAGGACTGGTCTGGAATCCTCCTCAAAACACAGTGGACTGGTCTGGAATCCTCCTCAAAACACAGTGGACTGGTCTGGAATCCTCCTCAAAACACAGTGGACTGGTCTGGAATCCTCCTCAAAACACAGAGGACTGGTCTGGAATCCTCCTCAAAACACAGATGACGGGTCTGGAATCCTCCTCAAAACACAGATGACGGGTCTGGAATCCTCCTCAAAACACAGATGACGGGTCTGGAATCCTCCTCAAAACACAGTGGACTGGTCTGGAATCCTCCTCAAAACACAGATGACGGGTCTGGAATCCTCCTCAAAACACAGATGACGGGTCTGGAATCCTCCTCAAAACACAGATGACGGGTCTGGAATCCTCCTCAAAACACAGATGACGGGTCTGGAATCCTCCTCATAACACAGATGACGGGTCTGGAATCCTCCTCATAACACAGATGACTGGTCTGGAATCCTCCTCAAAACACAGATGACGGGTCTGGAATCCTCCTCAAAACACAGTGGACTGGTCTGGAATCCTCCTCATTAAACAGAGGACTGGTCTGGAATCCTCCTCAAAACACAGATGACGGGTCTGGAATCCTCCTCAAAACACAGATGACGGGTCTGGAATCCTCCTCAAAACACAGATGACGGGTCTGGAATCCTCCTCAAAACACAGTGGACTGGTCTGGAATCCTCCTCAAAAACACAGTGGACTGGTCTGGAATCCTCCTCAAAACACAGTGGACTGGTCTGGAATCCTCCTCAAAACACAGTGGACTGGTCTGGAATCCTCCTCAAAACACAGATGACGGGTCTGGAATCCTCCTCAAAACACAGATGACGGGTCTGGAATCCTGGTCTGGAATAACATATTGAACCAGCCTGTATATGGGGTGGGGAATTAACATATTGAACCAGCCTGTATATGGGGTGGGGAATTAACATATTGAACCAGCCTGTATATGGGGTGGGGAATTAACATATTGAACCAGCCTGTATATGGGGTGGGGAAATAACATATTGAACCAGCCTGTATATGGGGTGGGGAATTAACATATTGAACCAGCCTGTATATGGGGTGGGGAATTAACATTTTGAACCAGCCTGTATATGGGGTGGGGAATTAACATATTGAACCAGCCTGTATATGGGGTGGGGAATTAACATTTTGAACCAGCCTGTATATGGGGTGGGGAATTAACATTTTGAACCAGCCTGTATATGGGGTGGAAATTAACATATTGAACCAGCCTGTATATGGGGTGGGGAATTAACATATTGAACCAGCCTGTATATGGGGTGGTGAATTAACATATTGAACCAGCCTGTATATGGGGTGGGGAATTAACATATTGAACCAGCCTGTATATGGGGTGGTGAATTAACATATTGAACCAGCCTGTATATGGGGAATTAACATATTGAACCAGCCTGTATATGGGGAATTAACATATTGAACCAGCCTGTATATGGGGTGGGGAATTAACATTTTGAACCAGCCTGTATATGGGGTGGGGAATTAACATATTGAACCAGCCTGTATATGGGGTGGGGAATTAACATATTGAACCAGCCTGTATATGGGGTGGGGAATTAACATATTGAACCAGCCTGTATATGGGGTGGGGAATTAACATATTGAACCAGCCTGTATATGGGGTGGGGAATTAACATATTGAACCAGCCTGTATATGGGGTGGGGAATTAACATATTGAACCAGCCTGTATATGGGGTGGGGAATTAACATATTGAACCAGCCTGTATATGGGGTGGGGAATTAACATATTGAACCAGCCTGTATATGGAGGTGGGGAATTAACATATTGAACCAGCCTGTATATGGGGTGGGGAATTAACATATTGAACCAGCCTGTATATGGGGTGGGGAATTAACATATTGAACCAGCCTGTATACGGGGTGGGGAATTAACATATTGAACCAGCCTGTATATGGGGTGAGGAATTAAC
Organism: Salvelinus namaycush; assembly: GCF_016432855.1. NCBI lineage: Eukaryota > Metazoa > Chordata > Actinopteri > Salmoniformes > Salmonidae > Salvelinus > Salvelinus namaycush. The sequence continues at coordinate 111,108 of NW_024061283.1, forward strand.
ATATTGAACCAGCCTGTATATGGGAAATTAACATATTGAACCAGCCTGTATATGGGGTGGGGAATTAACATATTGAACCAGCCTGTATATGGGGTGGGGAATTAACATATTGAACCAGCCTGTATATGGGGTGGGGAATTAACATATTGAACCAGCCTGTATATGGGGTGGGGAATTAACATATTGAACCAGCCTGTATATGGGGTGGGGAATTAACATATTGAACCAGCCTGTATATGGAGGTGGGGAATTAACATATTGAACCAGCCTGTATATGGGGTGGGGAATTAACATATTGAACCAGCCTGTATATGGGGTGGGAAATTAACATATTGAACCAGCCTGTATATGGGGTGGGGAATTAACATTTTGAACCAGCCTGTATATGGGGTGGGGAATTAACATATTGAACCAGCCTGTATATGGGGAATTAACATATTGAACCAGCCTGTATATGGGGAATTAACATATTGAACCAGCCTGTATATGGGGTGGGGAATTAACATTTTGAACCAGCCTGTATATGGGGTGGGGAATTAACATATTGAACCAGCCTGTATATGGGGTGGGGAATTAACATATTGAACCAGCCTGTATATGGGGTGGGGAATTAACATATTGAACCAGCCTGTATATGGGGTGGGGAATTAACATATTGAACCAGCCTGTATATGGGGTGGGGAATTAACATATTGAACCAGCCTGTATATGGGGTGGGGAATTAACATATTGAACCAGCCTGTATATGGGGTGGGGAATTAACATATTGAACCAGCCTGTATATGGGGTGGGGAATTAACATATTGAACCAGCCTGTATATGGAGGTGGGGAATTAACATATTGAACCAGCCTGTATATGGGGTGGGGAATTAACATATTGAACCAGCCTGTATATGGGGTGGGGAATTAACATATTGAACCAGCCTGTATACGGGGTGGGGAATTAACATATTGAACCAGCCTGTATATGGGGTGAGGAATTAACATATTGAACCAGCCTGTATATGGGAAATTAACATATTGAACCAGCCTGTATATGGGGTGGGGAATTAACATATTGAACCAGCCTGTATATGGGGTGGGGAATTAACATATTGAACCAGCCTGTATATGGGGTGGGGAATTAACATATTGAACCAGCCTGTATATGGGGTGGGGAATTAACATATTGAACCAGCCTGTATATGGGGTGGGGAATTAACATATTGAACCAGCCTGTATATGGAGGTGGGGAATTAACATATTGAACCAGCCTGTATATGGGGTGGGGAATTAACATATTGAACCAGCCTGTATATGGGGTGGGAAATTAACATATTGAACCAGCCTGTATATGGGGTGGGGAATTAACATTTTGAACCAGCCTGTATATGGGGTGGGGAATTAACATATTGAACCAGCCTGTATATGGGGAATTAACATATTGAACCAGCCTGTATATGGGGAATTAACATATTGAACCAGCCTGTATATGGGGTGGGGAATTAACATTTTGAACCAGCCTGTATATGGGGTGGGGAATTAACATATTGAACCAGCCTGTATATGGGGTGGGGAATTAACATATTGAACCAGCCTGTATATGGGATGGGGAATTAACATATTGAACCAGCCTGTATATGGGGTGGGGAATTAACATATTGAACCAGCCTGTATATGGGGTGGGGAATTAACATATTGAACCAGCCTGTATATGGGGTGGGGAATTAACATATTGAACCAGCCTGTATATGGGGTCGGGAATTAACATATTGAACCAGCCTGTATATGGGGTGGGGAATTAACATATTGAACCAGCCTGTATATGGAGGTGGGGAATTAACATATTGAACCAGCCTGTATATGGGGTGGGGAATTAACATATTGAACCAGCCTGTATATGGGGTGGGGAATTAACATATTGAACCAGCCTGTATACGGGGTGGGGAATTAACATATTGAACCAGCCTGTATATGGGGTGAGGAATTAACATATTGAACCAGCCTGTATATGGGAAATTAACATATTGAACCAGCCTGTATATGGGGTGGGGAATTAACATATTGAACCAGCCTGTATATGGGGTGGGGAATTAACATATTGAACCAGCCTGTATATGGGGTGGGGAATTAACATATTGAACCAGCCTGTATATGGGGTGGGGAATTAACATATTGAACCAGCCTGTATATGGGGTGGGGAATTAACATATTGAACCAGCCTGTATATGGGGTGGGGAATTAACATATTGAACCAGCCTGGAAATCATCTGTAAAATGCTTCAGAGGCCTCCATCGACGAGTGTGGAATCAGGTGTGTGTGTTCTGACATGCAGACAACATGTCATTGTTTTGCAGTAAATTTCAGCCTGGCTGTTTTGTTTAAGCTCCACCAGCCAGATAGTTTGACCACTGTCAATCTCCCCCGGTCGATAGGGAGTGGTTTGGTTCACTGAGGGGATGGCAATCACAAACCCAATCAATAAGGAAAGGTTTGACCTGCAAAAAAGGGGGATGGCAGTGCAGGGATGGCTCTTTGGAGAGGACTGAGATAGGAGGAGAGGAAATGAGAGAGGACTGAGAGGAGAGGACTGAGAGGAAAGGACTGAGAGTGGAGGAGAGGACTGAGAGGGGAGGAGATGACTGAGAGGAGAGGACTGACGGTGGAGAAGATTGAGAGGGGAGGACTGAGAGGGTAGGAGAGGACTGAGAGGGTAGGAGAGGACTGAGAGTGGAGGAGAGGACTGAGAGGGGAGGAGAGGACTAAGAGGAGAGGAAAGGACTGAGAAGGGAGGAGAGGACTGAGGGGAGGAGATGACTGAGAAGAGAAGACTGAGAGGAGAGGACTGAGAGGGGAGGAGAAGATTGAGAGGGGAGGACTGAGAGGGTAGGAGAGGACTGAGAGGGGAGGACTGAGAGGAAAGAAGTGGACTGAGAGGAGAGGACTGAGAGGGGAGGACAGGACTGAGAGTGGATGAGGACTGAGAGGAGAGGACTGGACTGAGGGGAGGACAGGACTGAGAGGACTGAGAGGGGAGGAGAGGACTGAGAGTAGGTGAGAGGACTGAGAGGAGAGGACTGAGTGGACAGGACTGAGAGTAGATGAGAGGACTGAGAGGGGAGGAGAGGACTGAGAGGAGAGGACTGAGAGGAGAGGACTGAGAGGAGAGGAGTGTGTGTCATCCCCAGCTGAATGAATGGTCAACTCTCAAACTGATGGTTCATGAAAGTTTAATGCGGTACCATTTCTGTAAGCACACCGGAATAGCTGATGGAGAAACAAACCAAAAATGCTCTTACAATAGGAACAATACAGTCCACAAATAATACACTTTTACACAGCTTTATATTGGCATGCTTCATACATCAAATGCATCAATATGCTTGAGAATTTCTACCCAATTAGTTTATATTACGTGCTAATAGCTTGCTAATGTGGCGCAAGATTAACTTATAATAGCCAGCACAAACAGTTTAGCTAGGCTACAGCTAATAACGTCATACTGCTATTAGCCAGCACAAACCGTTTAGCTAGGCTACAGCTAATAACGTCATACTGCTATTAGCCAGCACAAACAGTTTAGCTAGACTACAGCTAATAACGTCATACTGCTATTAGCCAGCACAAACAGTTTAGCTAGGCTACAGCTAATAACGTCATACTGCTATTAGCCAGCACAAACCGTTTAGCTAGGCTACAGCTAATAACGTCATACTGCTATTAGCCAGCACAAACAGTTTAGCTAGGCTACAGCTAATAACGTCATACTGCTATTAGCCAGCACAAACCGTTTAGCTAGGCTACAGCTAATAACGTCATACTGCTATTAGCCAGCACAAACCGTTTAGCTAGGCTACAGCTAATAACGTCATACTGCTAGCAGACTTCAGAACATCAATTACAACACTAATATTTGTTCAGTACCCGTTCAAAAGAATTAGAAAGATTTGAAACAAAACCAATATTGAAAGACAGTAAATACATTGTCCTCTTTCCAGCTAGGTGCTAAGTTTGACGTTGTTTTCTTGGGTACTTGAACAACCTTAACAAAAAGTTATTTTTCTGTTTTCTCTCGCACCCGTTTCCCATTATACCCTTTGTGCGTAAAACAGAGAAGGCAACAACAACAAAAAAAACTGCTGTCAAAATAAAAGTCACACTAAACTGTCCAATATACAATGAGGATGAAAGCTCATACAAAGAAAATGAGAGGAGAGGAGAGGAGAGGAGAGGAGAGGAGAGGAGAGGAGAGGAGGAGAAGAAGAAAGGAGGCATTGATTATAGTCTCCAAACAAAATGAGGACTGATGCCGGAGGGGAGAGAGAGTACACCCCCCCCCCCCCCCCCCCCCCCCCATGGAACCAATTGAATACTCACAAAAGTGCAAACCCTGCCCCTCTTGTTGAACCCAATGTAGGCTTAAGCAAACGCTAAAACTATTTGAAAAATGTCAAATATTATTTGAATCCAGGTCTGTTTGGGGGGGGCTTTGAGTTATTCAGGGATCCTATCCATCCAACGCCCTCCTTTCTCTCTGAAGGCCTCTGAGAAGTGAATTAATTATCAGTCATTTCCCATATTGACATGTTACATAGTGGGCTCTATTTTTTTTCCGGCTGGCGTTCAACTTGTAAAAGCTTGATTTTACAAAACCCTGTCAACAGGGTTAGTCATGTAGGTGTCTTATATCAGCACGCTTGCACAAAGGTAGGAGGGGGTGGAAATATTTTAGGTTTGTACTTAAAAACTTGCGCCAATGTGTCAGTTTCAATCAGCGCTACTGGAGATATTTAAGACTCACCAAAAGATGGTCATAGCGGTAACACATTTTTTTTTTTTTTTTTTTTTTTTTTTTTGGGGGGGTGGATCAGCTTAATATTGCGGAAAGAATGTTGCTTCCAATGTAATTGTCTGCATCATTTCCAATCCCCCATATTTTTTTTGGTAAATATATATATCCATTCACGTATGCATACATATACACATATATACATACACATACCTACATAGACATACATACTTTTTTAAAGAGTATACCTTTATTATTATTCCCCGCAAACCCTACCACCGATCCCCCAATTGGAGTAAACTGATAAACATTTCTGTTTTTACCTTCAATTTATACATCTTATACACATTTTACAGACACAGTCTACTTTATAATAGTTCTCTCTTGTTTGTTCTTAGTCCTTCCTCTATTTCTGTTGTCCATCCAGTTTGATTTCCACTTGTAACTGTGCTATTTCACAATAGCTCCGCACCTATACACATTTCACAGATCCCGTATGCCCTACATTGTTTATCTTGTTATTAGTCCCACCCTTCAGCTCCACTCAACCTTTCCCATCTATCTTCCAACATCATCCATTTCGGATTTTTATTTGCCATATATTTTTCAACTGTGCTGTGATGCTTCACAAAAGATTTGAATCTTCCTATTCTCATAGCTTCCACGGATTGTAAATTAAAAATAAACATTTTTGCTAAAATAATTATTATATTATTGATTGATTGACTATGGCTTTTCAAATCCCCCAGTATTGCTATCTGTAGCGTTAGTTCTACGCAAATGTTGCAATTCTTCAACCATTCCTGGACCTGTGACCAAAAACGAGCTACATGCGGACAATACCAAAATAAATGGTCTAATGACTCTGCCTCCTCACAGCAGAATCTACAGAGCTGGGAAGATTGTATCCCCCATATATATAACATTCTATTAGTTGCAAGAATTTTGTACAATAATTTAAATTGAAAAATGTGAAGTTTTGAATCCGGCGTTGTTTTGCGTATCAATTCATACACCATGTGCCATGGAATGGGTACATCGAAAATCTCTTCCCAACTATTTTGCAATTTATATGGCACAGCTGTAAGTTTTTTGGTCCTTAAATGAAATTGGTATATGTTTTTATTTATCACACTTTTCTTTAACCATTTATGTTCTTTAATATAAGGCCGACATACAAGTTCCTTACTTTTATCCCCTTCCACCTGCCTCTTCCATTTTTGTGGTAATGCTGCAATTAATTGGTTGTAATTTTGGGTAGAGCAGACATTTCCATATGTCTGTGTTAGCTGCATGTGTGACATTACTCCACCAGTCCTATTTATGATATCATTCACAAAAATTATACCTTTTTTAAACATTTCTTCGATAAATACAGTTTTTTTTATCAATTACTATATTTGAATTTAACCACAAGATTTGTTGTACTATTTGTTCCGTCCTTTCAGGTGGATTAAACTGAAATTGCAACCAACTTTCTAAGGCTTGCTTAAAAAATAAAGATATTTTGGAGATTATTTCCTTTTCAAGCAACCGAAAGTGAGCAGGTGTAATCTGAATAAAGGGAAAAAGGCCCTTCTTGAACATAGGATGAGACATTCGTACCAATCTACTAGAGAACCAGTTTGGATTTAAGTATAACTTTTGTATGACTGATGCCTTTAGTGAGAGGTCTAATGCTTTAATATTTAATAATTTCTGCCCTCCGAATTCATATTTGTTATATAAATAGGCCCTTTTAATTTTATCTGGCTTGCCGTTCCAAATAAAATTGAATATTTTTTGTTCATATAATTTAAAAAGCAGGTCACTAGGTGTAGGCAAAACCATAAGCAAATAGGTAAACTGTGATATGATTAAAGAGTTAATCAGGGTGATTTTCCCACAAATAGACAGGTATTTTCCTTTCCATGGTAGCAAGATCTTATCTATTTTTGCTAACTTTCTATAAAAATTTATTGGAGTGAGATCATTTCTTTCTTTTGGGATTTGTATACCGAGAATGTCCACATCACCGTCAGACCATTTAATTGGTAAACTACATGGCAATGTAAAATGTGTATTTTTTAGTGATCCAATACGTAATATGGTACATTTATCATAATTTGGTTTTAATCCAGAGAGGATAGCAAATGTATCTAGATCCTCTAAGAGGCCGTGGAGAGATTCTAGTTGTGGTTTTAAAAGAAAACATGAATCATCAGCGTACAATGACACCTTAGTTTTTAGGCCCTGGATTTCTAATCCCTTAATATTAATGTTTGATCTAATTTTAACAGCTAACATTTCGATGGCAATAATAAATAGATATGCCGATAGTGGACAACCTTGTTTTACTCCTCTAGATAGTTTAAAACTTTCTGAGATGTAGCCATTATTTACTATTTTACACCTAGGGTTACTATACATAATTTTTACCCATTTTATAAGAGATTCCCCAAAATTGAAATATTCTAGGCATTTATATATAAACTCCAGTCGTACTTTATCAAAAGCCTTTTCAAAATCAGTTATGAAAACCAGGCCTGGTGTCCCCGATATTTCATAGTGTTCTATTGTTTCCAGTACTTGCCTTATATTATCTCCAATGTATCGTCCATGTAAAAAACCTGTTTGATTAGGATGAATAATATCTGACAAAACTTTTTTTATTCTATGCGCCAAGCATTTTGCTAGGATTTTTGCATCACAACACTGAAGTGTAAGAGGTCTCCAATTTTTTAAATGGACTGGATCTTTATATATACCACTTGGGTCCTGTTTCAGTAATAATGATATCACACCTTCTTGTTGCGTGTCTGATAATCTATCATTTATATAGGAGTGGTTAAAACAAGCTAATAATGGTCCTTTGAGTATATCAAAAAAATGTTTGTATACTTCCACTGGTATGCCATCCAGTCCTGGAGTTTTCCCATCCTTAAAGGCCCCAATTGCATCAAGTAGTTCCTCCTCTGTAATTAGGCCTTCACATGAGTCTTTCTGTACAGATGTTAATTTTACATTATTATTAGGGAAAAAATCCATACAATTAGTTTCAGTTAGTGGAGATGGAGGAGCCTGAAACGAAAATATATTCTTAAAGTACTTTACTTCCTCTTTCAAAATATCATTTGGTGAATCATGCGTGACTCCATCTTTTGTAACAAGTTTTAATACGTTTTTTTTGGTAGCATTTCTATATTGAAGATTGAAAAAGAATTTGGTGCATTTTTCCCCATATTCCATCCAGTTCGCTTTATTTTTGTAATATATTACACTGGATCTTTCTTGAATAAGTTCCTCCATTTCTTTTTGTTTTTCCTCTAACTTATTCTGTGCCTCTATGGTACCGTTTTTATTGTTATCTAACTGTACTGTTAGTCCTTCAATTTCCTTTGTTAATATGGACTCTTTTGATCGAAATTGCTTTTGTTTTATAGATGAGTACTGAATTGCATGGCCTCTAAAGCCACACTTAAAAGTGTCCCATACAATATGGGGATCTGCTGTACCTATGTTATGTCTAAAAAAGTCAGTTATAAATTCTTCTGTCCTAGTTCTAAACAATTTATCATCTAGTAGGCTTTGATTAAATTTCCAATATCCTCGCCCACGTGGAAATTCTGTAAGAGTAATATATATGCCAATTATGTGATGGTCCGACCGCATTCTGTCCCCTATCAAACACTTTTTAACTTTTGGTGCCAGAGAGAATGATATAAGAAAGTAGTCAAGGCGACTAGCTTGATTAAGCCTCCGCCATGTATATCTCACTAGGTCAGGGTATTTAAGTCTCCATATATCCACTAATTCCAATATATCCATGACATTCCTGATTTCCTTAAGTGCCTGAGGGTGATAGTTTGTAACACATTTGGTTAAGGCATCAATTGTGTCAATGGAGGCGCAAAGTAGCCTGGTCAATAGCCTGGTCAGTAGCCTGGTCAGTAGCCTGGTCAGTAGCCTAATCAGTAGCCTGGTCAGTAGCCTGGTCATTAGCCTGGTCAGTAGCCTGGTCAGTAGCCTGGTCAGTAACCTAGTCAGTAACCTAGTCAGTAGCCTGGTCAGTACCCTAATCAGTAGCCTGGTCAGTCGCCTGGTCAGTACCCTAATCAGTAGCCTAATCAGTAGCCTGGTCAGTAGCCTAGTCAGTAGCCTGGTCAGTAGCCTGGTCAGCGTCCTGGTCAGTAGCCTAATCGGTAGCCTGGTCAGTAGCATGGTCAGTAGCCTGGTCAGTAGCCTGATCAGTAGCCTGGTCAGTAGCCTGGTCAGTAGCCTGGTCAGCGTCCTGGTCAGTAGCCTAATCGGTAGCCTGGTCAGTAGCCTGGTCAGTAGCCTGGTCTGTAGCCTGGTCAGTAACCTAGTCAGTAACCTAGTCAGTAGCCTGGTCAGTAGCCTGGTCAGTAGCCTAATCAGTAGCCTGGTCAGTAGCCTGGTCATTAGCCTGGTCAGTAGCCTGGTCAGTAGCCTGGTCAGTAACCTAGTCAGTAGCCTGGTCAGTAGCCTAACCAGTAGCCTGGTCAGTAGCCTGGTCAGTAACCTAGTGAGTAAACTAGTCAGTAGCCTAACCAGTAGCCTGGTCAGTAGCCTGGTCAGTAGCCTAATCAGTAGCCTGGTCAGTAGCCTGGTTAGTAGCCTGGTCAGTAGCCTAGTCAGTAACCTGGTCAGTAGCCTAATCAGTAGCCTGGTCAGTAGCCTGGTCAGAAGCCTGGACAGTAGCCTAATCAGTAGCCTAATCAGTAGTCTGGTCAGTAGCCTGGTCAGTAGACTGGTCAGTAGCCTAATCAGTAGCCTAATCAGTAACCTAATCAGTAGCCTGGTCAGTAGCCTGGTCAGTAGCCTAATCAGTAGCCTGGTCAATAGCCTGGTCAGTAACCTGGTCAGTAGCCTAATCAGTAGCCTAATCAGTAGCCTGGTCAGTAGCCTAATCAGTAGCCTAATCAGTAGCCTGGTCAGTAGCATGGTCAGTAGCCTGGTCAGTAGCCTAATCAGTAGCCTGGTCAGTAGCCTGGTCAGTAGCCTGGTCAGTAGCCTAATCAGTAGCCTGGTCAGTAGCCTGGTCAGTAGCTTAATCAGTAACCTAGTCATTAGCCTGGTCAGTAGCCTGGTCAGTAGCCTGGTCTGTAGCCTGGTCAGTAACCTAGTCAGTAACCTAGTCAGTAGCCTGGTCAGTAGCCTGGTCAGTAGCCTAATCAGTAGCCTGGTCAGTAGCCTGGTCATTAGCCTGGTCAGTAGCCTGGTCAGTAGCCTGGTCAGTAACCTAGTCAGTAGCCTGGTCAGTAGCCTAACCAGTAGCCTGGTCAGTAGCCTGGTCAGTAACCTAGTGAGTAAACTAGTCAGTAGCCTAACCAGTAGCCTGGTCAGTAGCCTGGTCAGTAGCCTAATCAGTAGCCTGGTCAGTAGCCTGGTTAGTAGCCTGGTCAGTAGCCTAGTCAGTAACCTGGTCAGTAGCCTAATCAGTAGCCTGGTCAGTAGCCTGGTCAGAAGCCTGGACAGTAGCCTAATCAGTAGCCTAATCAGTAGTCTGGTCAGTAGCCTGGTCAGTAGACTGGTCAGTAGCCTAATCAGTAACCTAATCAGTAGCCTGGTCAGTAGCCTGGTCAGTAGCCTAATCAGTAGCCTGGTCAATAGCCTGGTCAGTAACCTGGTCAGTAGCCTAATCAGTAGCCTAATCAGTAGCCTGGTCAGTAGCCTAATCAGTAGCCTAATCAGTAGCCTGGTCAGTAGCATGGTCAGTAGCCTGGTCAGTAGCCTAATCAGTAGCCTGGTCAGTAGCCTGGTCAGTAGCCTGGTCAGTAGCCTAATCAGTAGCCTGGTCAGTAGCCTGGTCAGTAGCTTAATCAGTAACCTAGTCATTAGCCTGGTCAGTAGCCTGGTCAGCAGCCTGATCAGTAGCCTAATCAGTAACCTGGTCAGTAGCCTGGTCAGTAGCCTGGTCTGTAGCCTGGTCAGTAACCTAGTCAGTAACCTAGTCAGTAGCCTGGTCAGTAGCCTGGTCAGTAGCCTAATCAGTAGCCTGGTCAGTAGCCTGGTCATTAGCCTGGTCAGTAGCCTGGTCAGTAGCCTGGTCAGTAACCTAGTCAGTAGCCTGGTCAGTAGCCTAACCAGTAGCCTGGTCAGTAGCCTGGTCAGTAACCTAGTGAGTAAACTAGTCAGTAGCCTAACCAGTAGCCTGGTCAGTAGCCTGGTCAGTAGCCTAATCAGTAGCCTGGTCAGTAGCCTGGTTAGTAGCCTGGTCAGTAGCCTAGTCAGTAACCTGGTCAGTAGCCTAATCAGTAGCCTGGTCAGTAGCCTGGTCAGAAGCCTGGACAGTAGCCTAATCAGTAGCCTAATCAGTAGTCTGGTCAGTAGCCTGGTCAGTAGACTGGTCAGTAGCCTAATCAGTAGCCTAATCAGTAACCTAATCAGTAGCCTGGTCAGTAGCCTGGTCAGTAGCCTAATCAGTAGCCTGGTCAATAGCCTGGTCAGTAACCTGGTCAGTAGCCTAATCAGTAGCCTAATCAGTAGCCTGGTCAGTAGCCTAATCAGTAGCCTAATCAGTAGCCTGGTCAGTAGCATGGTCAGTAGCCTGGTCAGTAGCCTAATCAGTAGCCTGGTCAGTAGCCTGGTCAGTAGCCTGGTCAGTAGCCTAATCAGTAGCCTGGTCAGTAGCCTGGTCAGTAGCTTAATCAGTAACCTAGTCATTAGCCTGGTCAGTAGCCTGGTCAGTAGCCTGATCAGTAGCCTAATCAGTAACCTGGTCAGTAACCTGGTCAGTAGCCTGGTCAGTAGCCTAATCAGTAGCCTGGTCAGTAGCCTGGTCAGTAGCCTGATCAGTAGCCTAATCAGTAACCTAGTCAGTAGCCTAATCAGTAACCTGGTCAGTAGCCTGGTCAGTAACCTGGTCAGTAGCCTGGTCAGTAGCCTGGTCAGTAACCTGGTCAGTAGCCTGGTCAGTAACCTGGTCAGTAGCCTGGTCAGTAGCCTGGTCAGTAAACTAATCAGTAGCCTGGTCAGTAGCATGGTCAGTAGACTAATCAGTAGCCTGGTCAGTAGACTAATCAGTAGCCTGGTCAGTAGCCTGGTCAGTAGACTGGTCAGTAGCCTGGTCAGTAGCCTGGTCAGTAGCCTAATCAGTAGCCTGGTGGGTAGCCTAATCAGTAGCCTGATCAGTAGCCTGGTCAGTAGCCTGATCAGTAGCCTGATCAGTAGCCTAGTCAGTAGCCTGGTCAGTAGCATGGTCAGTAGCCTGGTCAGTAGCCTGGTCAGTAGCCTGGTCAGTAGCCTGATCAGTAGTCTGGTCAGTAGCCGGGTTAGTAACCTGGTCAGTAGCCTGGTCAGTAACCTGGTCAGTAGCCTGGTCAGTAGCCTGGTCAGTAGACTAATCAGTATCCTGGTCAGTAGCCTGGTCAGTAGCCTGGTCAGTAGACTAATCAGTAACCTGGTCAGTAGCCTAATCTGTAGCCTGGTCAGTAACCTGGTCAGTAACCTGGTCAGTAACCTGGTCAGTAGCCTGGTCAGTAGCCTGGTCAGTATCCTGGTCAGTAGCCTGGTCTGTAGCCTGGTCAGTAGCCTGGTCAGTAGCCTAATCTGTAGCCTGGTCAGTAACCTGGTCAGTAGCCTGGTCAGTAGCCTAATCTTTAGCCTGGTCAGTAACCTGGTCAGTAGCCTGGTCAGTAGCCTAATCAGTAGCCTGGTCAGTAGCCTGGTCAGTAACCTGGTCAGTAGCCTGGTCAGTAGCCTGGTCAGTAGACTAATCAGTAGCCTGGTCAGTAGCCTGGTCAGTAGCCTGGTCAGTAGACTAATCAGTAACCTGGTCAGTAGCCTAATCTGTAGCCTGGTCAGTAACCTGGTCAGAAACCTGGTCAGTAACCTGGTCAGTAGCCTGGTCAGTAGCCTGGTCAGTATCCTGGTCAGTAGCCTGGTCTGTAGCCTGGTCAGTAGCCTGGTCAGTAGCCTAATCTGTAGCCTGGTCAGTAACCTGGTCAGTAGCCTGGTCAGTAGCCTAATCTGTAGCCTGGTCAGTAACCTGGTCAGTAGCCTGGTCAGTAGCCTGGTCTGTAGCCTGATCAGTAGCTTGGTCTGTAGCCTGGTCTGTAGCCTGGTCTGTAGCCTGGTCAGTAGCCTGGTCAGTAGCCTAATCTGTAGCCTGGTCAGTAACCTGGTCAGTAGCCTGGTCAGTAGCCTGGTCAGTAGCCTGGTCTGTAGCCTGGTCTGTAGCCTGGTCAGTAGCCTGGTCAGTAGCCTAATCTGTAGCCTGGTCAGTAACCTGGTCAGTAGCCTGGTCAGTAGCCTGGTCTGTAGCCTGGTCAGTAGCCTGGTCTGTAGCCTGATCAGTAGCCTGGTCTGTAGCCTGGTCTGTAGCCTGGTCAGTAGCCTGGTCAGTAGCCTGGTCAGTAGCCTAATCAGTAGCCTGGTCAGTAGCCTGGTCAGTAGCCTGGTCAGTAACCTGGTCAGTAGCCTGGTCAGTAGCCTGGTCAGTAGCCTGGTCTGTAGCCTGGTCAGTAGCCTGGTCAGTAGCCTAATCTGTAGCCTGGTCAGTAACCTGGTCAGTAGCCTGGTCAGTAGCCTGGTCAGTAGCCTGGTCAGTAGCCTGGTCAGTAGCCTGGTCAGTAGCCTGGTCAGTAACCTGGTCAGTAGCCTGGTCAGTAGCCTGGTCAGTAGCCTGGTCTGTAGCCTGGTCAGTAGCCTGGTCAGTAGCCTAATCTGTAGCCTGGTCAGTAACCTGGTCAGTAGCCTGGTCAGTAGCCTGGTCAGTAGCCTGGTCAGTAGCCTGGTCAGTAACCTGGTCAGTAGCCTGGTCAGTAGCCTGGTCTGTAGCCTGGTCAGTAGCCTGGTCTGTAGCCTGGTCAGTAGCCTGGTCAGTAGCCTGGTCAGTAACCTGGTCAGTAGCCTGGTCAGTAGCCTGGTCTGTAGCCTGGTCAGTAGCCTGGTCAGTAGCCTGGTCAGTAGCCTGGTCAGTAACCTGGTCAGTAGCCTGGTCAGTAGCCTGGTCTGTAGCCTGGTCAGTAGCCTGGTCAGTAGCCTGGTCAGTAGCCTGGTCTGTAGCCTGGTCAGTAGCCTGGTCAGTAGCCTGGTCAGTAACCTGGTCAGTAGCCTGGTCAGTAGCCTGGTCAGTAGCCTGTTCAGCATACTGGTCAGTAGCCTGGTCAGTAGCCTGGTCTGTAGCCTGGTCAATAGCCTGGTCTGTAGCCTGGTCTGTAGCCTGGTCAGTAGCCTGGTCTGTAGCCTGGTCTGTAGCCTGGTCAGTAACCTGGTCAGTAGCCTGGTCAGTAGCCTGGTCTGTAGCCTGGTCAGTAGCCTGGTCAGTAGCCTGGTCTGTAGCCTATAAGCAATGTTTTATTACAATATCAGGAGCAGCAAAACAGTCAACAGTCGTTCACGTTTTGTCTTTATCTTCTTCATGTACGTTATTGTTAATCCATGCAGCTCATTAGAAAGGTGGCAGTATCTGTAGGAAGACTGTGTTATTACAATAGACCAGCTTATTGTTTTTCAATTGATCATTTAGTAAAAAATAATAATAATAATCTGTTGGACCTCATGGTCAAATCGCGTTCCGATCGTTGTCCTTGGTTCTGAATCCGCTTGCCTGTTCCTTTTGTTAACCTTTCACGTGGCAAAGTCACTCACTGGCCATAGCAACGGCGATGGTAGGCTAATCTATTCTTTACAAGCATTTCGCTACACCTGCAATAACATCTGTTAAATATGTGTTATGTGACCAATAACATGTGATTTGAATCTTATTATAACATTTGGGAAATGTCTGCTTGTCCATAGCTCGAACATGCGTTGCATTTTCAAAATGCAATAGAATGCGGGTAGAGAAATATCTCCATGTTGAAGCCAATAAAAAACTAGGTTGGTTATATGGTTGTTATAACGACACTCTTAAAAGATGGGCTTCAACAAGGGTTCTTCTAAGATCCTCAAGGGTTCTTTGAAGAACCTTAGGGTTCTTGGCACTGAAAATGGCCCCCAAAAAGGTTTGTCCAAGAACACCGTAGGAGGTGGAGGTTCATCGAGGAACCTTCTTAGTTGGTGGGGGGGTTCTTGCAGGAACCTAACTGCCCAACTGAAACATTTTGGATTCTAAATTGATATTGTTTTTGTTTCATGATGGTTCCATTTATCTTTTCATATTTGTGCAAATCTTTGTGTAAAAAATGGACACCATATCAATCAACAAAGAGGAAATAATATGTAGGCTATAAGAATATGTTGAAGTTTAGCTGTACTGGGTGCAGATGACTGAACTGATCACCTTTGTGTCTGTGTCTGCAGGTATACAGACGAGGAGGCATACAAAGGTACGTCAGTTGGTATTGGTTTGTTATGCAGATCACATTTATCATCCTCGTCCCTGACCTCTTCAATCAATATCCCATAGGCCTCTATGTTATTTTCATTCACATTCACCACAACAACCAAAGTATGAGTAATGTCGTGAGTATGTTCTGTTAATCATCTGTATAATTAAACCTTTTTGGGATTCACAGACTCCACCCTCCCTACGCCTCTGATGAATATAACAGGAAACCGGTTCGATCACCCTGCACTGCCAAATCATTCTGTCGGTGGACACGGAGAACATCAACACATTAACATCAACACACGCTTCAGAGGAAATATCCATTGAACTTGGGGCTCTGCTGGGAGTTTACCTCATATTTAGATTTTTAAATTCTGCTTTGACAAAAATCCTCATAAACACTGAGAACTAAAATATTGTATTGGTGTTGTTATTGTTATGTGTATTATTAATATTAGCGGGGGGGGGGGGGTAGAAAATATAATTATTTTTTGCCTCCTTTTTGTATCACCTCCAGTCATAACCAAAATGGACGCTGTTATAGATAACAGACAGATTAATTGATCACTTTATTATTATTAGAAATAATCATTATTGGGGTTATTGACGGTTTTCAGTGAAGGTAATGGCAGGTTTGCTACGCCGCTATAATGACTATATGCTAGTAGAGGTTTAATGCCAATTACAACTACACAGCTTCTCATAATTAAAATTCAATCAAAAGATGGTAAATCTATATGAAAGCAATTTCATTCCTCATCAGGTATTTAATCAACACCTTGTATCTAGCCCCAATGGATTTATCCTCTCATTATATCACACTATCTCATTGTGTACAGTACATTTGGAAAGTATTCAGACCTCTCTAACTTTTTCCACATTTTGTTACGTTACAGCCTTATTCTAAAATGGATTAAATAAATAAAAAGTCTCATCAATCTGCACACAGTGCCCCATAATGACAAAGCGAAAACAAGTTTTTAAATGTATTACAAATGAAAACAGAATACCTTATTTACATAAGTATTCAGACACTTTGCTATGAGACTTGAAATTGAGCTCAGGAAAATCCTGTTTCCATTGATCATCCTTGAGATGTTTCTACAACTTGATTGGAGTCCACCTGTGGTAAATTCAATTGATTGAACATGATTTGGAAAGGTACACACCTGTCTATATAAGGTCTCACAGTTGACAGTGCATGTCAGAGCAAAAACAAAGCCATGAGGTTGAAGGAATTGTCCGTAGAGCTCCGAGACAGGATTGTGTCGAGGAACAGATCTGGGGAAAGGGTACCAAAAAATGTCTGCAGCATTGAAGGTCCCCAAGAACACAGTGGCCTCCATTTTTCTTAAATGGAAGAAGTTTGGAACCACCAAAACTCTTCTTAGAGCTGACCGCCCGGCCAAGCTGAGCAATCGGGGGAGAAGGGCCTTGGTCAGGGAGGTGACCAAGAACCCGATGGTTACTCTGACAGAGCTCCAGAGTTCCTCTGTGGAGATGGGAGAACCTTCCAGAAGGACAACCATCTCTGCAGCACACCACCAATCAGGCCTTTATGGTAGAGTGGCCAGACGGAAGCCACTCCTCAGTAAAAGGCACATGACAGCCTGCTTGGAGTTTGCCAAAAGGCACCTAAAGGACGCTTAGACCATGAGAAACAAGATTCTTTGGTATGATGAAACCAAGATTGAACTCTTTGGCCTGAATGCCAAGCGTCACATCTGGAGGAAACCTGGCACCATCCCTACGGTGAAGCATGGTGGTGGAAGCATCATGCTGTGGGGATGTTATTCAGTGGCAGGGACTTGGAGACCAGTCAGAATCGCGGGAATGATGAGCAGAACAAAGTACAGAGAGATCCTTGATGAAAACCTTCTCCAGAGCACTCAGGACCTCAGACTGGGGTGAAGGTTGACCTTCCAACAGGACAACGACCCTAAGCACACAGCCCAGACAACGCAGGATTGGCTTCAGGACAAGTCTCTGAATGTTCTTGAGTGGCAAAGCCAGAGCCCGTACTTGAAATCGATCGACCATCTCTGGAGAGACCTGAAAATAGCTGTGCAGTGACATTCCCCATCCAACCTGACAGAGCTTGAAAGGATCTGCAGAGAAGAATGTGAGAAACTCCCAAAATACAGGTGTGCAAAGCTTGACGCATCATACCCGAGAAGACTCGAGGCTGTAATCACTGCTGAAGGTGCTCCAACAAAGTCCTGAGTAAAGGGTCTGAGTAAAGGGTCTGAAAACGTGTGTAAATATGATATTTCCAATATTTATGTTTAATAAATTAGCAGAAAACCCTAAAAACCTGTTTTTGGGGTATTGTGTGTAGATTGATGAGGGATTTTTTTAAATCCTTATTAGAATAAGGGTGTAACATAATAAAATGTGGACCTGCCCTATCACATCTGGACAAGAGGAATACCTACGTAAGAATGCTGTTCATTGACTAAAGCTCAGCATTCAGCACCATAGTACCCTCCAAGCTCATCATTAAGCTCAGGGCCCTGGGTCTGAACCCCGCCCTGTGCAACTGAGTCCTGGACTTCCTGACGGGCCGCCCCCAGGTGGTGAAGGTAGGAAACAACATCTCCACCCCGCTGATCCTCAACACTGGGGCCCCACAAGGGTGCATGTTCAGCCCCCTCCTGTACTCCCTGTTTACCCACGACTGCGTGGCCATGCACGCCTCCAACTCAATCATCAAGTTTGCAGACGACACAACAGCAATAGGCTTGATTACCAACAACAACAAGACAGCACTCAGGGAGGAGGTGAGGGCTCTGGCAGAGTGGTGCCAGGAAAATAACCTCTCCCTCAACGTCAACAAAACGAAGGAGCTGATCGTGGACTTCAGGAAATAACAGAGGGCGCACGCCCCTATCCACATCAACGTGACCGCAGTGGAGAAAGTGGAAAGCTTCAAGTTCCTCGGCGTACACATCACTGACGATCTGAAATGGTTAAGGTTTGGGATTGGTTCAAAAAAATAAAAAAATAAAAAAATTATATTGCTGGATTCAAACTTGCAGCCGTTGAAATCAGAAGCAGATGCTTACGCCAATCCACCATCCCAGTCCACAACGCCCTAGAGCCACAGCGCCCTAGAGCCACAACGCCCTGGAGCCACAACGCCCTGGAGCCACAACGCCCTGGAGCCACAACGCCCTAGAGCCACAACGCCCTGGAGCCACAACGCCCTGGAGCCACAACGCCCTGGAGCCACAACGCCCTAGAGCCACAACGCCCTAGAGCCACAACGCCCTGGAGCCACAGTGCCCTAGAGCCACAGTGCCCTAGAGCCACAACGCCCTAGAGCCACAACGCCCTAGAGCCACAACGCCCTAGAGCCACAGTGCCCTAGAGCCACAGTGCCCTGGAGCCACAACGCCCTAGAGCCACAACGCCCTAGCGCCACAACGCCCTAGAGCCACAACGCCCTAGAGCCACAACGCCCTAGAGCCACAACGCCCTAGAGCCACAACGCCCTGGAGCCACAACGCCCTAGAGCCACAACGCCCTAGAGCCACAACGCCCTAGAGCCACAGCGCCCTAGAGCCACAACGCCCTGGAGCCACAACGCCCTAGAGCCACAACGCCCTAGCGCCACAACGCCCTGGAGCCACAACGCCCTAGAGCCACAACGCCCTAGAGCCACAGCGCCCTAGAGCCACAACGCCCTAGAGCCACAACGCCCTAGAGCCACAACGCCCTAGAGCCACAGCGCCCTAGAGCCACAACGCCCTGGAGCCACAACGCCCTAGAGCCACAACGCCCTAGAGCCACAACACCCTAGAGCCACAACACCCTGGAGCCACAACGCCCTGGAGCCACAACGCCCTAGAGCCACAACGCCCTAGAGCCACAACGCCCTAGAGCCACAACGCCCTAGAGCCACAACGCCCTAGAGCCACAACGCCCTAGAGCCACAACGCCCTGGAGCCACAACGCCCTAGAGCCACAACGCCCTGGAGCCACAACGCCCTGGACAGGACTGAGAGTAGATGAGAGGACTGAGAGGGGAGGAGAGGACTGAGAGGAGAGGACTGAGAGGAGAGGACTGAGAGGAGAGGAGTGTGTGTCATCCCCAGCTGAATGAATGGTCAACTCTCAAACTGATGGTTCATGAAAGTTTAATGCGGTACCATTTCTGTAAGCACACCGGAATAGCTGATGGAGAAACAAACCAAAAATGCTCTTACAATAGGAACAATACAGTCCACAAATAATACACTTTTACACAGCTTTATATTGGCATGCTTCATACATCAAATGCATCAATATGCTTGAGAATTTCTACCCAATTAGTTTATATTACGTGCTAATAGCTTGCTAATGTGGCGCAAGATTAACTTATAATAGCCAGCACAAACAGTTTAGCTAGGCTACAGCTAATAACGTCATACTGCTATTAGCCAGCACAAACCGTTTAGCTAGGCTACAGCTAATAACGTCATACTGCTATTAGCCAGCACAAACAGTTTAGCTAGACTACAGCTAATAACGTCATACTGCTATTAGCCAGCACAAACAGTTTAGCTAGGCTACAGCTAATAACGTCATACTGCTATTAGCCAGCACAAACCGTTTAGCTAGGCTACAGCTAATAACGTCATACTGCTATTAGCCAGCACAAACCGTTTAGCTAGGCTACAGCTAATAACGTCATACTGCTAGCAGACTTCAGAACATCAATTACAACACTAATATTTGTTCAGTACCCGTTCAAAAGAATTAGAAAGATTTGAAACAAAACCAATATTGAAAGACAGTAAATACATTGTCCTCTTTCCAGCTAGGTGCTAAGTTTGACGTTGTTTTCTTGGGTACTTGAACAACCTTAACAAAAAGTTATTTTTCTGTTTTCTCTCGCACCCGTTTCCCATTATACCCTTTGTGCGTAAAACAGAGAAGGCAACAACAACAAAAAAACCTGCTGTCAAAATAAAAGTCACACTAAACTGTCCAATATACAATGAGGATGAAAGCTCATACAAAGAAAATGAGAGGAGAGGAGAGGAGAGGAGAGGAGAGGAGAGGAGAGGAGAGGAGAGGAGGAGAAGAAGAAAGGAGGCATTGATTATAGTCTCCAAACAAAATGAGGACTGATGCCGGAGGGGAGAGAGAGTACACCCCCCCCCCCCCCCCCCCCCCATGGAACCAATTGAATACTCACAAAAGTGCAAACCCTGCCCCTCTTGTTGAACCCAATGTAGGCTTAAGCAAACGCTAAAACTATTTGAAAAATGTCAAATATTATTTGAATCCAGGTCTGTTTGGGGGGGGCTTTGAGTTATTCAGGGATCCTATCCATCCAACGCCCTCCTTTCTCTCTGAAGGCCTCTGAGAAGTGAATTAATTATCAGTCATTTCCCATATTGACATGTTACATAGTGGGCTCTATTTTTTTTCCGGCTGGCGTTCAACTTGTAAAAGCTTGATTTTACAAAACCCTGTCAACAGGGTTAGTCATGTAGGTGTCTTATATCAGCACGCTTGCACAAAGGTAGGAGGGGGTGGAAATATTTTAGGTTTGTACTTAAAAACTTGCGCCAATGTGTCAGTTTCAATCAGCGCTACTGGAGATATTTAAGACTCACCAAAAGATGGTCATAGCGGTAACACATTTTTTTTTTTTTTTTTTTTTTTTTTTTGGGGGGGTGGATCAGCTTAATATTGCGGAAAGAATGTTGCTTCCAATGTAATTGTCTGCATCATTTCCAATCCCCCATATTTTTTTGGGTAAATATATATATCCATTCACGTATGCATACATATACACATATATACATACACATACCTACATAGACATACATACTTTTTTAAAGAGTATACCTTTATTATTATTCCCCGCAAACCCTACCACCGATCCCCCAATTGGAGTAAACTGATAAACATTTCTGTTTTTACCTTCAATTTATACATCTTATACACATTTTACAGACACAGTCTACTTTATAATAGTTCTCTCTTGTTTGTTCTTAGTCCTTCCTCTATTTCTGTTGTCCATCCAGTTTGATTTCCACTTGTAACTGTGCTATTTCACAATAGCTCCGCACCTATACACATTTCACAGATCCCGTATGCCCTACATTGTTTATCTTGTTATTAGTCCCACCCTTCAGCTCCACTCAACCTTTCCCATCTATCTTCCAACATCATCCATTTCGGATTTTTATTTGCCATATATTTTTCAACTGTGCTGTGATGCTTCACAAAAGATTTGAATCTTCCTATTCTCATAGCTTCCACGGATTGTAAATTAAAAATAAACATTTTTGCTAAAATAATTATTATATTATTGATTGATTGACTATGGCTTTTCAAATCCCCCAGTATTGCTATCTGTAGCGTTAGTTCTACGCAAATGTTGCAATTCTTCAACCATTCCTGGACCTGTGACCAAAAACGAGCTACATGCGGACAATACCAAAATAAATGGTCTAATGACTCTGCCTCCTCACAGCAGAATCTACAGAGCTGGGAAGATTGTATCCCCCATATATATAACATTCTATTAGTTGCAAGAATTTTGTACAATAATTTAAATTGAAAAATGTGAAGTTTTGAATCCGGCGTTGTTTTGCGTATCAATTCATACACCATGTGCCATGGAATGGGTACATCGAAAATCTCTTCCCAACTATTTTGCAATTTATATGGCACAGCTGTAAGTTTTTTGGTCCTTAAATGAAATTGGTATATGTTTTTATTTATCACACTTTTCTTTAACCATTTATGTTCTTTAATATAAGGCCGACATACAAGTTCCTTACTTTTATCCCCTTCCACCTGCCTCTTCCATTTTTGTGGTAATGCTGCAATTAATTGGTTGTAATTTTGGGTAGAGCAGACATTTCCATATGTCTGTGTTAGCTGCATGTGTGACATTACTCCACCAGTCCTATTTATGATATCATTCACAAAAATTATACCTTTTTTAAACATTTCTTCGATAAATACAGTTTTTTTTATCAATTACTATATTTGAATTTAACCACAAGATTTGTTGTACTATTTGTTCCGTCCTTTCAGGTGGATTAAACTGAAATTGCAACCAACTTTCTAAGGCTTGCTTAAAAAATAAAGATATTTTGGAGATTATTTCCTTTTCAAGCAACCGAAAGTGAGCAGGTGTAATCTGAATAAAGGGAAAAAGGCCCTTCTTGAACATAGGATGAGACATTCGTACCAATCTACTAGAGAACCAGTTTGGATTTAAGTATAACTTTTGTATGACTGATGCCTTTAGTGAGAGGTCTAATGCTTTAATATTTAATAATTTCTGCCCTCCGAATTCATATTTGTTATATAAATAGGCCCTTTTAATTTTATCTGGCTTGCCGTTCCAAATAAAATTGAATATTTTTTGTTCATATAATTTAAAAAGCAGGTCACTAGGTGTAGGCAAAACCATAAGCAAATAGGTAAACTGTGATATGATTAAAGAGTTAATCAGGGTGATTTTCCCACAAATAGACAGGTATTTTCCTTTCCATGGTAGCAAGATCTTATCTATTTTTGCTAACTTTCTATAAAAATTTATTGGAGTGAGATCATTTCTTTCTTTTGGGATTTGTATACCGAGAATGTCCACATCACCGTCAGACCATTTAATTGGTAAACTACATGGCAATGTAAAATGTGTATTTTTTAGTGATCCAATACGTAATATGGTACATTTATCATAATTTGGTTTTAATCCAGAGAGGATAGCAAATGTATCTAGATCCTCTAAGAGGCCGTGGAGAGATTCTAGTTGTGGTTTTAAAAGAAAACATGAATCATCAGCGTACAATGACACCTTAGTTTTTAGGCCCTGGATTTCTAATCCCTTAATATTAATGTTTGATCTAATTTTAACAGCTAACATTTCGATGGCAATAATAAATAGATATGCCGATAGTGGACAACCTTGTTTTACTCCTCTAGATAGTTTAAAACTTTCTGAGATGTAGCCATTATTTACTATTTTACACCTAGGGTTACTATACATAATTTTTACCCATTTTATAAGAGATTCCCCAAAATTGAAATATTCTAGGCATTTATATATAAACTCCAGTCGTACTTTATCAAAAGCCTTTTCAAAATCAGTTATGAAAACCAGGCCTGGTGTCCCCGATATTTCATAGTGTTCTATTGTTTCCAGTACTTGCCTTATATTATCTCCAATGTATCGTCCATGTAAAAAACCTGTTTGATTAGGATGAATAATATCTGACAAAACTTTTTTTATTCTATGCGCCAAGCATTTTGCTAGGATTTTTGCATCACAACACTGAAGTGTAAGAGGTCTCCAATTTTTTAAATGGACTGGATCTTTATATATACCACTTGGGTCCTGTTTCAGTAATAATGATATCACACCTTCTTGTTGCGTGTCTGATAATCTATCATTTATATAGGAGTGGTTAAAACAAGCTAATAATGGTCCTTTGAGTATATCAAAAAAATGTTTGTATACTTCCACTGGTATGCCATCCAGTCCTGGAGTTTTCCCATCCTTAAAGGCCCCAATTGCATCAAGTAGTTCCTCCTCTGTAATTAGGCCTTCACATGAGTCTTTCTGTACAGATGTTAATTTTACATTATTATTAGGGAAAAAATCCATACAATTAGTTTCAGTTAGTGGAGATGGAGGAGCCTGAAACGAAAATATATTCTTAAAGTACTTTACTTCCTCTTTCAAAATATCATTTGGTGAATCATGCGTGACTCCATCTTTTGTAACAAGTTTTAATACGTTTTTTTTGGTAGCATTTCTATATTGAAGATTGAAAAAGAATTTGGTGCATTTTTCCCCATATTCCATCCAGTTCGCTTTATTTTTGTAATATATTACACTGGATCTTTCTTGAATAAGTTCCTCCATTTCTTTTTGTTTTTCCTCTAACTTATTCTGTGCCTCTATGGTACCGTTTTTATTGTTATCTAACTGTACTGTTAGTCCTTCAATTTCCTTTGTTAATATGGACTCTTTTGATCGAAATTGCTTTTGTTTTATAGATGAGTACTGAATTGCATGGCCTCTAAAGCCACACTTAAAAGTGTCCCATACAATATGGGGATCTGCTGTACCTATGTTATGTCTAAAAAAGTCAGTTATAAATTCTTCTGTCCTAGTTCTAAACAATTTATCATCTAGTAGGCTTTGATTAAATTTCCAATATCCTCGCCCACGTGGAAATTCTGTAAGAGTAATATATATGCCAATTATGTGATGGTCCGACCGCATTCTGTCCCCTATCAAACACTTTTTAACTTTTGGTGCCAGAGAGAATGATATAAGAAAGTAGTCAAGGCGACTAGCTTGATTAAGCCTCCGCCATGTATATCTCACTAGGTCAGGGTATTTAAGTCTCCATATATCCACTAATTCCAATATATCCATGACATTCCTGATTTCCTTAAGTGCCTGAGGGTGATAGTTTGTAACACATTTGGTTAAGGCATCAATTGTGTCAATGGAGGCGCAAAGTAGCCTGGTCAATAGCCTGGTCAGTAGCCTGGTCAGTAGCCTGGTCAGTAGCCTAATCAGTAGCCTGGTCAGTAGCCTGGTCATTAGCCTGGTCAGTAGCCTGGTCAGTAGCCTGGTCAGTAACCTAGTCAGTAACCTAGTCAGTAGCCTGGTCAGTACCCTAATCAGTAGCCTGGTCAGTCGCCTGGTCAGTACCCTAATCAGTAGCCTAATCAGTAGCCTGGTCAGTAGCCTAGTCAGTAGCCTGGTCAGTAGCCTGGTCAGCGTCCTGGTCAGTAGCCTAATCGGTAGCCTGGTCAGTAGCATGGTCAGTAGCCTGGTCAGTAGCCTGATCAGTAGCCTGGTCAGTAGCCTGGTCAGTAGCCTGGTCAGCGTCCTGGTCAGTAGCCTAATCGGTAGCCTGGTCAGTAGCCTGGTCAGTAGCCTGGTCTGTAGCCTGGTCAGTAACCTAGTCAGTAACCTAGTCAGTAGCCTGGTCAGTAGCCTGGTCAGTAGCCTAATCAGTAGCCTGGTCAGTAGCCTGGTCATTAGCCTGGTCAGTAGCCTGGTCAGTAGCCTGGTCAGTAACCTAGTCAGTAGCCTGGTCAGTAGCCTAACCAGTAGCCTGGTCAGTAGCCTGGTCAGTAACCTAGTGAGTAAACTAGTCAGTAGCCTAACCAGTAGCCTGGTCAGTAGCCTGGTCAGTAGCCTAATCAGTAGCCTGGTCAGTAGCCTGGTTAGTAGCCTGGTCAGTAGCCTAGTCAGTAACCTGGTCAGTAGCCTAATCGGTAGCCTGGTCAGTAGCCTGGTCAGTAGCCTGGTCTGTAGCCTGGTCAGTAACCTAGTCAGTAACCTAGTCAGTAGCCTGGTCAGTAGCCTGGTCAGTAGCCTAATCAGTAGCCTGGTCAGTAGCCTGGTCATTAGCCTGGTCAGTAGCCTGGTCAGTAGCCTGGTCAGTAACCTAGTCAGTAGCCTGGTCAGTAGCCTAACCAGTAGCCTGGTCAGTAGCCTGGTCAGTAACCTAGTGAGTAAACTAGTCAGTAGCCTAACCAGTAGCCTGGTCAGTAGCCTGGTCAGTAGCCTAATCAGTAGCCTGGTCAGTAGCCTGGTTAGTAGCCTGGTCAGTAGCCTAGTCAGTAACCTGGTCAGTAGCCTAATCAGTAGCCTGGTCAGTAGCCTGGTCAGAAGCCTGGACAGTAGCCTAATCAGTAGCCTAATCAGTAGTCTGGTCAGTAGCCTGGTCAGTAGACTGGTCAGTAGCCTAATCAGTAGCCTAATCAGTAACCTAATCAGTAGCCTGGTCAGTAGCCTGGTCAGTAGCCTAATCAGTAGCCTGGTCAATAGCCTGGTCAGTAACCTGGTCAGTAGCCTAATCAGTAGCCTAATCAGTAGCCTGGTCAGTAGCCTAATCAGTAGCCTAATCAGTAGCCTGGTCAGTAGCATGGTCAGTAGCCTGGTCAGTAGCCTAATCAGTAGCCTGGTCAGTAGCCTGGTCAGTAGCCTAATCAGTAGCCTGGTCAGTAGCCTGGTCAGTAGCTTAATCAGTAACCTAGTCATTAGCCTGGTCAGTAACCTGGTCAGTAGCCTGGTCTGTAGCCTGGTCAGTAACCTAGTCAGTAACCTAGTCAGTAGCCTGGTCAGTAGCCTGGTCAGTAGCCTAATCAGTAGCCTGGTCAGTAGCCTGGTCATTAGCCTGGTCAGTAGCCTGGTCAGTAGCCTGGTCAGTAACCTAGTCAGTAGCCTGGTCAGTAGCCTAACCAGTAGCCTGGTCAGTAACCTAGTGAGTAAACTAGTCAGTAGCCTAACCAGTAGCCTGGTCAGTAGCCTGGTCAGTAGCCTAATCAGTAGCCTGGTCAGTAGCCTGGTTAGTAGCCTGGTCAGTAGCCTAGTCAGTAACCTGGTCAGTAGCCTAATCAGTAGCCTGGTCAGTAGCCTGGTCAGAATCCTGGACAGTAGCCTAATCAGTAGCCTAATCAGTAGTCTGGTCAGTAGCCTGGTCAGTAGCCTAATCTGTAGCCTGGTCAGTAACCTGGTCAGTAGCCTGGTCAGTAGCCTGGTCAGTAGCCTGGTCAGTAGCCTAATCTGTAGCCTGGTCAGTAGCCTGGTCAGTAGCCTGGTCTGTAGCCTGGTCAGTAGCCTGGTCAGTAGCCTGGTCTGTAGCCTGGTCTGTAGCCTGGTCAGTAGCCTGGTCAGTAGCCTAATCTGTAGCCTGGTCAGTAACCTGGTCAGTAGCCTAATCTGTAGCCTGGTCAGTAGCCTGGTCAGTAGCCTAATCTGTAGCCTGGTCAGTAACCTGGTCAGTAGCCTAATCTGTAGCCTGGTCAGTAGCCTGGTCAGTAGCCTGGTCAGTAGCCTGGTCAGTAGCCTGGTCAGTAACCTGGTCTGTAGCCTGTTCTGTAGCCTGGTCAGTAGCCTGGTCAGTAGCCTAATCTGTAGCCTGGTCAGTAGCCTGGTCAGTAGCCTAATCTGTAGCCTGGTCAGTAGCCTGGTCAGTAGCCTAATCTGTAGCCTGGTCAGTAACCTGGTCAGTAGCCTAATCTGTAGCCTGGTCAGTAGCCTGGTCAGTAGCCTGGTCAGTAGCCTGGTCAGTAGCCTGGTCAGTAACCTGGTCTGTAGCCTGTTCTGTAGCCTGGTCAGTAGCCTGGTCAGTAGCCTGGTCAGTAACCTGGTCAGTAGCCTGGTCAGTAGCCTGGTCAGTAGCCTGGTCAGTAGCCTGGTCTGTAGCCTGGTCTGTAGCCTGGTCAGTAGCCTGGTCAGTAGCCTGGTCTGTAGCCTGGTCAGTAGCCTGGTCAGTAGCCTGGTCAGTAACCTGGTCAGTAGCCTGGTCAGTAGCCTGGTCTGTAGCCTGGTCAGTAGCCTGGTCTGTAGCCTGGTCAGTAGCCTGGTCAGTAGCCTGGTCAGTAACCTGGTCAGTAGCCTGGTCAGTAGCCTGGTCTGTAGCCTGGTCAGTAGCCTGGTCTGTAGCCTGGTCAGTAGCCTGGTCAGTAGCCTGGTCAGTAGCCTGGTCAGTAACCTGGTCAGTAGCCTGGTCAGTAGCCTGGTCTGTAGCCTGGTCAGTAGCCTGGTCAGTAGCCTGGTCAGTAGCCTGGTCTGTAGCCTGGTCAGTAGCCTGGTCAGTAGCCTGGTCAGTAACCTGGTCAGTAGCCTGGTCAGTAGCCTGGTCAGTAGCCTGTTCAGCATACTGGTCAGTAGCCTGGTCAGTAGCCTGGTCTGTAGCCTGGTCAATAGCCTGGTCTGTAGCCTGGTCTGTAGCCTGGTCAGTAGCCTGGTCTGTAGCCTGGTCTGTAGCCTGGTCAGTAACCTGGTCAGTAGCCTGGTCAGTAGCCTGGTCTGTAGCCTGGTCAGTAGCCTGGTCAGTAGCCTGGTCTGTAGCCTATAAGCAATGTTTTATTACAATATCAGGAGCAGCAAAACAGTCAACAGTCGTTCACGTTTTGTCTTTATCTTCTTCATGTACGTTATTGTTAATCCATGCAGCTCATTAGAAAGGTGGCAGTATCTGTAGGAAGACTGTGTTATTACAATAGACCAGCTTATTGTTTTTCAATTGATCATTTAGTAAAAAATAATAATAATAATCTGTTGGACCTCATGGTCAAATCGCGTTCCGATCGTTGTCCTTGGTTCTGAATCCGCTTGCCTGTTCCTTTTGTTAACCTTTCACGTGGCAAAGTCACTCACTGGCCATAGCAACGGCGATGGTAGGCTAATCTATTCTTTACAAGCATTTCGCTACACCTGCAATAACATCTGTTAAATATGTGTTATGTGACCAATAACATGTGATTTGAATCTTATTATAACATTTGGGAAATGTCTGCTTGTCCATAGCTCGAACATGCGTTGCATTTTCAAAATGCAATAGAATGCGGGTAGAGAAATATCTCCATGTTGAAGCCAATAAAAAACTAGGTTGGTTATATGGTTGTTATAACGACACTCTTAAAAGATGGGCTTCAACAAGGGTTCTTCTAAGATCCTCAAGGGTTCTTTGAAGAACCTTAGGGTTCTTGGCACTGAAAATGGCCCCCAAAAAGGTTTGTCCAAGAACACCGTAGGAGGTGGAGGTTCATCGAGGAACCTTCTTAGTTGGTGGGGGGGTTCTTGCAGGAACCTAACTGCCCAGCTGAAACATTTTGGATTCTAAATTGATATTGTTTTTGTTTCATGATGGTTCCATTTATCTTTTCATATTTGTGCAAATCTTTGTGTAAAAAATGGACACCATATCAATCAACAAAGAGGAAATAATATGTAGGCTATAAGAATATGTTGAAGTTTAGCTGTACTGGGTGCAGATGACTGAACTGATCACCTTTGTGTCTGTGTCTGCAGGTATACAGACGAGGAGGCATACAAAGGTACGTCAGTTGGTATTGGTTTGTTATGCAGATCACATTCATCATCCTCGTCCCTGACCTCTTCAATCAATATCCCATAGGCCTCTACGTTATTTTCATTCACATTCACCACATCAACCAAAGTATGAGTAATGTCGTGAGTATGTTCTGTTAATCATCTGTATAATTAAACCTTTTTGGGATTCACAGACTCCACCCTCCCTACGCCTCTGATGAATATAACAGGAAACCGGTTCGATCACCCTGCACTGCCAAATCATTCTGTCGGTGGACACGGAGAACATCAACACATTAACATCAACACACGCTTCAGAGGAAATATCCATTGAACTTGGGGCTCTGCTGGGAGTTTACCTCATATTTAGATTTTTAAATTCTGCTTTGACAAAAATCCTCATAAACACTGAGAACTAAAATATTGTATTGGTGTTGTTATTGTTATGTGTATTATTAATATTAGCGGGGGGGGGGGGGGGGGCTAGTTAAAAAATTAACCCCAAAAGGTTCTTCAAAGGGTTCTTCAAGGATCCATTAAAAGGGGTTCTTCGAAGAACTTATAGGGGTTCCCCCACAGTTTCAATTTGAAGAACCCCTAAAGTATCCTCCAGGAACCTTGTCTTTTTACAGTCTAGTCCTGGTGTAGGGATACTGTATACTATTTAATAAACTATCTTCAACGGAGAGGACAAACAAAGGTTTGTTAAAATAGAGCCCATTATGTAAATGAAGAATGACTAGCGGGGGGGGTAGTAGTAGAAATAGTATGGAAATAGTAGAAAATATAATTATTTTTTGCCTCCTTTTTGTATCACCTCCAGTCATAACCAAAATGGACGCTGTTATAGATAACAGACAGATTAATTGATCACTTTATTATTATTAGAAATAATCATTATTGGGGTTATTGACGGTTTTCAGTGAAGGTAATGGCAGGTTTGCTACGCCGCTATAATGACTATATGCTAGTAGAGGTTTAATGCCAATTACAACTACACAGCTTCTCATAATTAAAATTCAATCAAAAGATGGTAAATCTATATGAAAGCAATTTCATTCCTCATCAGGTATTTAATCAACACCTTGTATCTAGCCCCAATGGATTTATCCTCTCATTATATCACACTATCTCATTGTGTACAGTACATTTGGAAAGTATTCAGACCTCTCTAACTTTTTCCACATTTTGTTACGTTACAGCCTTATTCTAAAATGGATTAAATAAATAAAAAGTCTCATCAATCTGCACACAGTGCCCCATAATGACAAAGCGAAAACAAGTTTTTAAATGTATTACAAATGAAAACAGAATACCTTATTTACATAAGTATTCAGACACTTTGCTATGAGACTTGAAATTGAGCTCAGGAAAATCCTGTTTCCATTGATCATCCTTGAGATGTTTCTACAACTTGATTGGAGTCCACCTGTGGTAAATTCAATTGATTGAACATGATTTGGAAAGGTACACACCTGTCTATATAAGGTCTCACAGTTGACAGTGCATGTCAGAGCAAAAACAAAGCCATGAGGTTGAAGGAATTGTCCGTAGAGCTCCGAGACAGGATTGTGTCGAGGAACAGATCTGGGGAAAGGGTACCAAAAAATGTCTGCAGCATTGAAGGTCCCCAAGAACACAGTGGCCTCCATTTTTCTTAAATGGAAGAAGTTTGGAACCACCAAAACTCTTCTTAGAGCTGACCGCCCGGCCAAGCTGAGCAATCGGGGGAGAAGGGCCTTGGTCAGGGAGGTGACCAAGAACCCGATGGTTACTCTGACAGAGCTCCAGAGTTCCTCTGTGGAGATGGGAGAACCTTCCAGAAGGACAACCATCTCTGCAGCACACCACCAATCAGGCCTTTATGGTAGAGTGGCCAGACGGAAGCCACTCCTCAGTAAAAGGCACATGACAGCCTGCTTGGAGTTTGCCAAAAGGCACCTAAAGGACGCTTAGACCATGAGAAACAAGATTCTTTGGTATGATGAAACCAAGATTGAACTCTTTGGCCTGAATGCCAAGCGTCACATCTGGAGGAAACCTGGCACCATCCCTACGGTGAAGCATGGTGGTGGAAGCATCATGCTGTGGGGATGTTATTCAGTGGCAGGGACTTGGAGACCAGTCAGAATCGCGGGAATGATGAGCAGAACAAAGTACAGAGAGATCCTTGATGAAAACCTTCTCCAGAGCACTCAGGACCTCAGACTGGGGTGAAGGTTGACCTTCCAACAGGACAACGACCCTAAGCACACAGCCCAGACAACGCAGGATTGGCTTCAGGACAAGTCTCTGAATGTCCTTGAGTGGCAAAGCCAGAGCCCGTACTTGAAATCGATCGACCATCTCTGGAGAGACCTGAAAATAGCTGTGCAGTGACATTCCCCATCCAACCTGACAGAGCTTGAAAGGATCTGCAGAGAAGAATGTGAGAAACTCCCAAAATACAGGTGTGCAAAGCTTGACGCATCATACCCGAGAAGACTCGAGGCTGTAATCACTGCTGAAGGTGCTCCAACAAAGTCCTGAGTAAAGGGTCTGAGTAAAGGGTCTGAAAACGTGTGTAAATATGATATTTCCAATATTTATGTTTAATAAATTAGCAGAAAACCCTAAAAACCTGTTTTTGGGGTATTGTGTGTAGATTGATGAGGGATTTTTTTAAATCATTATTAGAATAAGGGTGTAACATAATAAAATGTGGACCTGCCCTATCACATCTGGACAAGAGGAATACCTACGTAAGAATGCTGTTCATTGACTAAAGCTCAGCATAGTACCCTCCAAGCTCATCATTAAGCTCAGGGCCCTGGGTCTGAACCCCGCCCTGTGCAACTGAGTCCTGGACTTCCTGACGGGCCGCCCCCAGGTGGTGAAGGTAGGAAACAACATCTCCACCCCGCTGATCCTCAACACTGGGGCCCCACAAGGGTGCATGTTCAGCCCCCTCCTGTACTCCCTGTTTACCCACGACTGCGTGGCCATGCACGCCTCCAACTCAATCATCAAGTTTGCAGACGACACAACAGCAATAGGCTTGATTACCAACAACAACAAGACAGCACTCAGGGAGGAGGTGAGGGCTCTGGCAGAGTGGTGCCAGGAAAATAACCTCTCCCTCAACGTCAACAAAACGAAGGAGCTGATCGTGGACTTCAGGAAATAACAGAGGGCGCACGCCCCTATCCACATCAACGTGACCGCAGTGGAGAAAGTGGAAAGCTTCAAGTTCCTCGGCGTACACATCACTGACGATCTGAAATGGTTAAGGTTTGGGATTGGTTCAAAAAAATAAAAAAATAAAAAAAATTATATTGCTGGATTCAAACTTGCAGCCGTTGAAATCAGAAGCAGATGCTTACGCCAATCCACCATCCCAGTCCACAACGCCCTAGAGCCACAGCGCCCTAGAGCCACAGCGCCCTAGAGCCACAGCGCCCTAGAGCCACAACGCCCTAGAGCCACAGCGCCCTAGAGCTACAGCGCCCTAGAGCCACAACGCCCTAGAGCCACAGCGCCCTAGAGCCACAACGCCCTAGAGCCACAGCGCCCTAGAGCCACAGCGCCCTAGAGCCACAGCGCCCTGGAGCCACAACGCCCTAGAGCCACAACGCCCTAGAGCCACAACGCCCTGGAGCCACAACGCCCTAGAGCCACAACGCCCTAGAGCCACAACGCCCTAGAGCCACAACGCCCTGGAGCCACAACGCCCTGGAGCCACAACGCCCTAGAGCCACAACGCCCTAGAGCCACAACGCCCTAGAGCCACAACGCCCTGGAGCCACAACGCCCTGGAGCCACAACGCCCTAGAGCCACAACGCCCTGGAGCCACAACGCCCTAGAGCCACAACGCCCTAGAGCCACAACGCCCTAGAGCCACAACGCCCTGGAGCCACAACGCCCTGGAGCCACAACGCCCTGGAGCCACAACGCCCTGGAGCCACAACGCCCTAGAGCCACAACGCCCTAGAGCCACGACGCCCTAGAGACACGACGCCCTAGAGCCACGACGCCCTGGAGCCACGACGCCCTGGAGCCACGACGCCCTGGAGCCACGACGCCCTAGAGCCACGACGCCCTAGAGCCACAACGCCCTAGAGCCACGACGCCCTAGAGCCACGACGCCCTGGAGCCACGACGCCCTGGAGCCACGACGCCCTAGAGCCACGACGCCCTAGAGCCACGACGCCCTAGAGCCACGACGCCCTGGAGCCACGACGCCCTAGAGCCACAACGCCCTATAGCCACGACGCCCTAGAGCCACAACGCCCTGGAGCCACGACGCCCTGGAGCCACAACGCCCTAGAGACACGACGCCCTAGAGCCACGACGCCCTAGAGCCACGACGCCCTGGAGCCACGACGCCCTAGAGCCACGACGCCCTAGAGCCACGACGCCCTAGAGCCACGACGCCCTAGCGCCACGACGCCCTGGAGCCACGACGCCCTAGAGCCACGACGCCCTAGCATCACAGTGCCCTAGCACCACAGTGCCCTAGCACCACAATGCCCTAGCATCACAGTGCCCTAGCACCACAGTGCCCTAGCACCACAATGCCCTAGCACCACAATGCCCTAGCACCACAATGCCCTAGAGCCACAACGCCCTGGAGCCACAACGCCCTGGAGCCACAACACCCTAGAGCCACAACGCCCTAGAGCCACAACGCCCTGGAGCCACAGCGCCCTGGAGCCACAACGCCCTGGAGCCACAACGCCCTGGAGCCACAACGCCCTAGAGCCACAACGCCCTGGAGCCACAACGCCCTAGAGCCACAACGCCCTGGAGCCACAACGCCCTAGAGCCACAACGCCCTAGAGCCACAACGCCCTGGAGCCACAACGCCCTGGAGCCACAACGCCCTAGAGCCACAAAGCCCTAGAGCCACAACGCCCTAGAGCCACAACGCCCTAGAGCCACAACGCCCTGGAGCCACAACGCCCTGGAGCCACAACGCCCTAGAGCCACAACGCCCTGGAGCCACAGCGCCCTGGAGCCACAGCGCCCTGGAGCCACAACGCCCTAGAGCCACAACGCCCTGGAGCCACAACGCCCTAGAGCCACAACGCCCTGGAGCCACAACGCCCTGGAGCCACAACGCCCTAGAGCCACAACGCCCTAGAGCCACAGCGCCCTAGAGCCACAGCGCCCTAGAGCCACAACGCCCTAGAGCCACAACGCCCTAGAGCCACAGCGCCCTAGAGCCACAGCGCCCTAGAGCCACAACGCCCTGGAGCCACAACGCCCTAGAGCCACAACGCCCTAGAGCCACAGCGCCCTAGAGCCACAACGCCCTGGAGCCACAACGCCCTAGAGCCACAGCGCCCTAGAGCCACAACGCCCTAGAGCCACAACGCCCTAGAGCCACAACGCCCTAGAGCCACAACGCCCTAGAGCCACAACGCCCTGGAGCCACGACGCCCTAGAGCCACAGTGCCCTAGTAAAACCCCTAGTTGAAGGTAACAACTCTCAATGTTGTCCCTAGTGAACCGTTTCCAGGTCATTTCCTGACCTCCTCAGACATGGATGGACATTGAATACTGACTTGTATCACGGGTGGCCTGGCTGAGTAAGCAGGAAATCTAGTAGCTAATCCTTTCATCACAGAGTAATTAACCAGATAAAAAATGTAATCCAGGAATTATCGTGTGTGTGTGTGTGTGTGTGTGTGTGTGTGTGTGTGTGTGTGTGTGTGTGTGTGTGTGTGTGTGTGTGTGTGTGTGTGTGTGTGTGTGTGTGAAATCCTTGAAATTAACGTTTGAAGCCGATTAAAGCGCCATGTATCCCTCCCATTTGTCAGTTATTCCTCTGTGTTGTGTTTCTCTCTCCAAGCCGCTATCAGTACTAAGGACTCACAGCCACAGGGAAATTATTCCACTCTCATTTACCTTTGATGAAAAGCTCTGTCTTATTTAGTGTAGGCTGTGACCTCCACAGCTGACCAATCAGATACTAATATCTGTATGTAATATAGTCAGGTTGGTTATTAGTGTAGGCTGTGACCACTCCACAGCTGACCAATCAGAGACTAATATCTACTACAGTAGAAAGGTACGGGTTACCTGTTCAGACATGCTACTACAGTAGAAAGGTACGGGTTACCTGTTCGGACATGCTACTACGGTAGAAAGATACGGGTTACCTGTTCGGACATGCTACTACAGTAGAAAGGTACGGGTTACCTGTTCG
The DNA here is from genome assembly GCF_016432855.1 of Salvelinus namaycush. Classification (NCBI taxonomy): domain Eukaryota; kingdom Metazoa; phylum Chordata; class Actinopteri; order Salmoniformes; family Salmonidae; genus Salvelinus; species Salvelinus namaycush. Next base: position 146,167 of record NW_024061283.1, read on the forward strand.
GACATGCTACTACAGTAGAAAGGTATGGGTTACCTGTTCAGACATGCTACTACAGTAGAAAGATATGGGTTACCTATTCAGACATGCTACTACAGTAGAAAGGTACGGGTTACCTGTTCGGACATGCTACTACAGTAGAAAGGTACGGGTTACCTGTTCAGACATGCTACTACAGTAGAAAGGTACAGGTTACCTGTTCAGACATGCTACTACGGTAGAAAGGTATGGGTTACCTGTTCAGACATGCTACTACAGTAGAAAGGTATGGGTTACCTGTTCAGACATGATACTACGGTATAAAGGTATGGGTTACCTGTTCAGACATGATACTACAGTAGAAAGGTATGGGTTACCTGTTCAGACATGCTACTACAGTAGAAAGGTACGGGTTACCTGTTCAGACATGCTACTACAGTAGAAAGGTACGGGTTACCTGTTCAGACATGCTACTACAGTAGAAAGGTACGGGTTACCTGCTCAGACATATATATTCCATCCTTCCCAGCTAAACACTGTTAGACTCTGAATGAGAACGGAAATGTTTATTTTTAGCATTCCGGAACAGTACCATGCCCTGTGTCTCTACCATAGCATGCAAATGTGGAAACTCTACAATACATGTCTACATTTATCTTCTTACCAACAGCCTGTATAGGTCTCTTCCCCATTCAGGAAGTAGCTGTGTTTACTAGGCTCTCTACTTACCAACAGCCTGTATAGGTCTCTGCCCCATTCAGGAAGTAGCTGTGTTTACTAGACTCTCTTCTTACCAACAGGCTGTATAGGTCTCTTCCCCGTTCAAGAAGTAGCTGTGTTTACTAGGCTCTCTACTTACCAACAGCCTGTATAGGTCTCTTCCCCATTCAGGAAGTAGCTGTGTTTACTAGGCTCTCTTCTTACCAACAGCCTGTATAGGTCTCTTCCCCATTCAGGAAGTAGCTGTGTTTACTAGACTCTCTTCTTACCAACAGCCTGTATAGGTCTCTTCCCCATTCAGGAAGTAGCTGTGTTTACTAGACTCTCTACTTACCAACAGCCTGTATAGGTCTCTGCCCCATTCAGGAAGTAGCTGTGTTTACTAGACTCTCTTCTTACCAACAGCCTGTATAGGTCTCTTCCCCATTCAGGAAGTAGCTGTGTTTACTAGACTCTCTTCTTACCAACAGCCTGTATAGGTCTCTTCCCCGTTCAGGAAGTAGCTGTGTTTACTAGGCTCTCTACTTACCAACAGCCTGTATAGGTCTCTTCCCCATTCAGGAAGTAGCTGTGTTTACTAGACTCTCTTCTTACCAACAGCCTGTATAGGTCTCTTCCCCATTCAGGAAGTAGCTGTGTTTACTAGACTCTCTACTTACCAACAGGCTGTATAGGTCTCTTCCCCGTTCAGGAAGTAGCTGTGTTTACTAGGCTCTCTACTTACCAACAGCCTGTATAGGTCTCTTCCCCATTCAGGAAGTAGCTGTGTTTACTAGGCTCTCTACTTACCAACAGCCTGTATAGGTCTCTTCCCCATTCAGGAAGTAGCTGTGTTTACTAGACTCTCTTCTTACCAACAGCCTGTATAGGTCTCTTCCCCATTCAGGAAGTAGCTGTGTTTACTAGACTCTCTTCTTACCAACAGCCTGTATAGGTCTCTTCCCCATTCAGGAAGTAGCTGTGTTTACTAGACTCTCTACTTACCAACAGGCTGTATAGGTCTCTTCCCCGTTCAGGAAGTAGCTGTGTTTACTAGGCTCTCTACTTACCAACAGCCTGTATAGGTCTCTTCCCCATTCAGGAAGTAGCTGTGTTTACTAGGCTCTCTACTTACCAACAGCCTGTATAGGTCTCTTCCCCATTCAGGAAGTAGCTGTGTTTACTAGACTCTCTTCTTACCAACAGCCTGTATAGGTCTCTTCCCCATTCAGGAAGTAGCTGTGTTTACTAGGCTCTCTTCTTACCAACAGCCTGCATAGGTCTCTTCCCCATTCAGGAAGTAGCTGTGTTTACTAGGCTCTCTTCTTACCAACAGCCTGTATAGGTCTCTTCCCCGTTCAGGAAGCAGCTGTGTTTACTAGACTCTCTTCTTACCAACAGCCTGTATAGGTCTCTTCCCCATTCAGGAAGTAGCTGTGTTTACTAGGCTCTCTTCTTACCAACAGCCTGTATAGGTCTCTTCCCCATTCAGGAAGTAGCTGTGTTTACTAGGCTCTCTTCTTACCAACAGCATGTATAGGTCTCTTCCCCATTCAGGAAGTAGCTGTGTTTACTAGACTCTCTTCTTACCAACAGCCTGTATAGGTCTCTTCCCCGTTCAGGAAGTAGCTGTGTTTACTAGGCTCTCTTCTTACCAACAGCCTGTATAGGTCTCTTCCCCGTTCAGGAAGCAGCTGTGTTTACTAGACTCTCTTCTTACCAACAGCCTGTATAGGTCTCTTCCCCGTTCAGAAAGCAGCTGTGTTTACTAGACTCTCTTCTTACCAACAGCCTGTATAGGTCTCTTCCCCATTCAGGAAGTAGCTGTGTTTACTAGACTCTCTTCTTACCAACAGCCTGTATAGGTCTCTTCCCCATTCAGGAAGTAGCTGTGTTTACTAGGCTCTCTTCTTACCAACAGCATGTATAGGTCTCTTCCCCATTCAGGAAGTAGCTGTGTTTACTAGACTCTCTTCTTACCAACAGCCTGTATAGGTCTCTTCCCCGTTCAGGAAGTAGCTGTGTTTACTAGGCTCTCTTCTTACCAACAGCCTGTATAGGTCTCTTCCCCGTTCAGGAAGCAGCTGTGTTTACTAGACTCTCTTCTTACCAACAGCCTGTATAGGTCTCTTCCCCGTTCAGGAAGTAGCTGTGTTTACTAGACTCTCTTCTTACCAACAGCCTGTATAGGTCTCTTCCCTGTTCAGGAAGTAGCTGTGTTTACTAGACTCTCTTCTTACCAACTTCCTTTATAGGTCTCTTCCCCCATTCAGGAAGTAGCTGTGTTTACTAGGCTATCTTCTTACCAACAGCCTGTATAGGTCTATGCCCCATTCAGGAAGTAGCTGTGTTTACTAGGCTCTCTTCTTACCAACAGCCTGTATAGGTCTCTGCCCCATTCAGGAAGTAGCTGTGTTTACTAGGCTCTCTACTTACCAACAGCCTGTATAGGTCTCTTCCCCGTTCAGGAAGTAGCTGTGTTTACTAGACTCTCTTCTTACCAACTTCCTGTATAGGTCTCTTCCCCGTTCAGGAAGTAGCTGTGTTTACTAGACTCTCTTCTTACCAACAGCCTGTATAGGTCTCTTCCCCATTCAGGAAGTAGCTGTGTTTACTAGGCTCTCTTCTTACCAACAGCCTGTATAGGTCTCTTCCCCATTCAGGAAGTAGCTGTGTTTACTAGGCTCTCTTCTTACCAACAACCTGTATAGGTCTCTTCCCCGTTCAGGAAGCAGCTGTGTTTACTAGACTCTCTTCTTACCAACAGCCTGTATAGGTCTCTTCCCCATTCAGGAAGTAGCTGTGTTTACTAGGCTATCTTCTTACCAACAGCCTGTATAGGTCTATGCCCCATTCAGGAAGTAGCTGTGTTTACTAGGCTCTCTTCTTACCAACAGCCTGTATAGGTCTCTGCCCCATTCAGGAAGTAGCTGTGTTTACTAGGCTCTCTACTTACCAACAGCCTGTATAGGTCTCTTCCCTGTTCAGGAAGTAGCTGTGGTTACTAGGCTATCTTCTTACCAACAGCCTGTATAGGTCTATGCCCCATTCAGGAAGTAGCTGTGTTTACTAGGCTCTCTTCTTACCAACAGCCTGTATAGGTCTCTGCCCCATTCAGGAAGTAGCTGTGTTTACTAGGCTCTCTACTTACCAACTTCCTGTATAGGTCTCTTCCCCGTTCAGGAAGTAGCTGTGTTTACTAGACTCTCTTCTTACCAACAACCTGTATAGGTCTCTTCCCCCATTCAGGAAGTAGCTGTGTTTACTAGGCTCTCTTCTTACCAACTTCCTGTATAGGTCTCTTCCCCCATTCAGGAAGTAGCTGTGTTTACTAGGCTATCTTCTTACCAACAGCCTGTATAGGTCTATGCCCCATTCAGGAAGTAGCTGTGTTTACTAGGCTCTCTACTTACCAACAGCCTGTATAGGTCTCTTCCCCATTCAGGAAGTAGCTGTGTTTACTAGGCTCTCTACTTACCAACAGCCTGTATAGGTCTCTTCCCCATTCAGGAAGTAGCTGTGTTTACTAGACTCTCTTCTTACCAACAGCCTGTATAGGTCTCTTCCCCGTTCAGGAAGTAGCTGTGTTTACTAGACTCTCTACTTACCAACAAGCTGTATAGGTCTCTTCCCCGTTAAGGAAGTAGCTGTGTTTACTAGGCTCTCTACTTACCAACAGCCTGTATAGGTCTCTTCCCCATTCAGGAAGTAGCTGTGTTTACTAGGCTCTCTACTTACCAACAGCCTGTATAGGTCTCTTCCCCATTCAGGAAGTAGCTGTGTTTACTAGGCTCTCGTCTTACCAACAGCCTGTATAGGTCTCTTCCCCATTCAGGAAGTAGCTGTGTTTACTAGGCTCTCTACTTACCAACAGCCTGTATAGGTCTCTTCCCCGTTCAAGAAGTAGCTGTGTTTACTAGACTTTCATCCGGGACAATGTGAACCGACCAGAGTTCCAATGCAACTATTGTTTACTGGCCAAATGACTTTAGGGAATAAGTGTCTAGTCTTAGCAAACATATTTAAGAACTTGCACAATCTAGTGGGGAAAAGCACCCCGCCTACCTTCTCTACACCACAGGCCTCCTCTTCCAGCTTTATCATCAGCAGCTCAATGGTGAGAAACGTCTCAGTTCCTGGGTCAACAACCTTGGCTACAGGACATTACTAGGCTGCTGCCTTTCATTTTACGTCAGAACAAGGAGACTGTCATTGTCGTAGTCCATGTGGGATCTAATCACATCAGCATGGCTAGCTCAGAATGGCTGAAACAGGATTTTAAAGAACGAATTGGAAATCTGAAAGACTCCAACAAGGGTCCAATTATATCAGGCCCAGTGCCATCACTGAGTCGTAGCAGTGAAAGATTCAGTAGGTTGCTGGCACGACACGACTGGCTACGAGTCTACTGTAGCTCTGTTGGACTTACTTTGATATCTTTTGGAAACAGAAGATGTTCTACAGAGAGGATGGGGTCCATCCAATTCATCTTGGTGCCTGGACCCTGTCCTCACATTTTAAGGCTGCGTTGAGACATTGACTTATCTGAGCATAGTATGCTTGTATTAGAGACTCCGTCTGATTTGAAATCAGCTGCAGCATTGGACTGATACGTGTACATGCCAGAAGTTAATAGATTGTATTATATCTCTGGCCTCTCAAACCAACGTGGACATCCAGGTAATATCTGAAATCTGGCTAAATAAGACTGATACTGAGTCTTTGACTGGTTGTAATGGTTTTAGATCTGATAGAGTTGGCAGAGTACCTCTGACCCTAGCCAATGTGAATGTCTAGCTCTAAATATGGGCCTTGGTAATAATGCCCAGCTTAATTAAGTGGGAATGTATCGCCCTCCCTCTGTCTTAACATGTGGGCCTTGGTAATAATGCCCAACCTAATTAAGTGGGAATGTATCGCCCTCCCTCTGCCTCAACATGTGCTCTTTGCCAATTGTCTGACTTGCTGTCTAACTGTGCTAAATCTGAATGATACATGTTGGGTGATCTTATTCTGGATTCTGATAGTCTGAAAGATATCTGCATTGAGCTAAATCTAACTCAGCTGATAGCTCAACCAACCCACCCCAACTTAAAACACCCTGAAAAATCTAATATTTTAACGCCCCTCATAAGTAAACAGCCAATGGGATTTTTGATAATGAGTTCCATAACCATTGCCTGCATGAGATGCAAAGCTCCCTAAATCTCGCCATCGCATTATTACAGAGAAATTATAGGAATTTCAATGCGGAACAATTCTTGTCTGATCTGCGATTGTGTAAATGGAGGGGGGGTTGTGTCAGAAATCTCTGACTCGAATCAGGCCCTAAATTGTTTTACTTCTTTAATCAACACTATTGCAGATAAGCATGCACCGTTCAATAAACTAAGGGTAAAGGATATAGCTAATCCCTGGTTCACACATGAACTATCAGAGACATTTAGATTGGGCTAAGGATGGCTGATTCTAGTACATCTGACTGGCATTCCTTTCAGACAGTTGCTAAATAGATGTCTATCGACATCTTGAACTGTGTATCTGAGAATGGTGGGAATCCAGCTGCCTTCTGGAAGATAGTCAAATATCTGAATCAAAACGCCCTCATTACCCCAGCAGGCTATTAAGACACCCTCTGGTCCCATAACAGATAAGATGGACATTTCTGGTCATTTAAATAACCACTTTGCCTCAGCGGGCCACCTAATAAATATCTTGTGAAAACTCTGATTCCAGCAGAGGGAGTCTTTACTCAGCTCTAGTCAGGTTGCAGAGAACGATAAATCCCCCCAGAGACACATTCCTCATTTTCATTTCAACCGTTTTGATGTCTGTGATGTACAAAGTGCCTTATTGAAGATGTAAAAACAATCCACTGGGGCTGACTCAATGGATATCTCTGCTTCACTTATTCAGAATTAATGTGATCCATCATGTGACACGTCATGTGACCCGTTTCAAGAAGCTAGGCATATGTCGCACGTCACTACTTCACAGGAGAGGCATTTATGAAAATGTGCTTTTTTTTTTTTTTTTTGGCAGAAATGGCTTCTGGAACATGGAAACTTTCATGTGCCTTAATAAGAAACGTGTATGTCATCTGTAAATTACAAGTCTAGTTGGTTTAGTCACGGAAAAAGAGAGCAACCTTCCCCCTGAGATAATGGATGGGCTGGACATGCTGAAATATGAGTTCTGATTGGTCTGCCATGTAGCTTCTGTCTATTACAGGAGCTGCTCCGTAGGAGTAGATCATCCTTGCTCGCACTGCTTCTATTTTTTTTTTTTTTTTGAAAAAAGTCAATGCAAAAGTGTTGTTACTGCTCTCAACATTGCTGCCCTGAATTTAACAGGCACTATCGTCAAAGATTATTGGGAAAAAGTTTGTGATGGACTATTTTCTAGAGGACGATCATGCCATGATGACTCTCTCTCTCTGACTCTGAAAATGAATCTGGTTTTAGACCTGAATGTAATAATGTTCCAGCAGCTACACTTGTCGTTGATGATGTGCTATATTGTTTATTTATTGATCTGTCGAAGGCATTTGATACAGGACCCTGGACAGCCCCCTCCCTTAGAGAGTAACAGAACAGAACAGGACCCTGGACAGCCCCCTCCCTTAGAGAGTAACAGAACAGAACAGAACCCTGGACAGCCCCCTCCCTTAGAAAGGAGCAGAACAGAACCCTGGACAGCCCCCTCCTTCAGAAAGGAGCAGAACAGAACCCTGGACAGCCCCCTCCCCTCAGAAAGGAGCAGAACAGAACCCTGGACAGCCCCCTCCCTCAGAAAGGAGCAGAACAGAAATCACTTACTGATCCTAAGCTAGAGCTAAATGCTAATAAAACCAAGTTGATGTTGTTCTCTTGGTCTCGTAATATTGACCATGACCTGCATATCTGCACATTAAAGAAGTGATCAAGTTCCCCATTATAAGTACTTGGCTATTTGGATTGATGATAAGCTGTCTTTTAAAACACATATTGAAAAACTGACAAAAAAAGTTGAGAACTAAGATTGGTTTCTTTTATAAAAATAAAAATAAATCCTGCCTCACTTTGGAAAGTACAAGGAGGATTGTTCTAGCAACATTTGACCCATTTGACTTCATTGTGGTGATATAATCTACAGGCACACAGCATCCTCTGTTTCATTCAGCACTTTATCACTGGAGACAATTTTCATACACATCACTGCATTTTGTATAGGTCTGATGGCTGGGAGTCTCTGACGTCCAGAAGGGACCAGCAATGGCACATTTGTGTAGTACACTGAGTGTACTAAACATTAGGAACACCTGCTCTTTCCATGACACAGACTGACCAGGTGAATCCAGGTGAAAGCTACGATCCCTTAGTGATGTCACGCGTTAAATCCACTTCAGTCGGTGTAGATGAGGGGGAGGAGACGGGTTAAAATCTTTTACTGCAGTGGTCTAAATCAGGGTGACACAGAGTGCACCGGTTTATGTCAAGAACTGCAACGCTGCTGGGTTTTTTCACGCTCAACAGTTTCCCGATGTGTATCAAGAATGGTCCACCACCCAAAGGACATCCAGCCAACTTGACACAACAGTGGGAAGCATTGGAGTCAACATGGACCAGCGTCCCTCTGGAACGCTTTCGACACCTTGTAGAGTCCATGCCCTGATGAATTGAGGCTGTTCTGAGGGCAAAAGGGGGCTGCAACTCAATATTAGGAAAGTGTTCCTATTGTTTTATATATAAAGCAGCTCTTCAGACACTCAGCTCATGTGTTAATTGGACTGATTGGTTCTGGGTCTCCTGTGGGTGACGCTGGAACACTGGGATGTTAGACCGCTGCATCACTCGGGAGGCCCCTGGTTTTGACTAATCCTGGATGTATTGTTTTGTATGGATATATTTTCTTTCATGATGTAAATTGTGTATGTTCACGTTCACGTTCACAGGGTTACCTTGTAAATTAGACCCGGATCTCAATGGAAGCCGACCTTGTAGAAATACAAGTTAAATAAAAATGTTTGTTTTTTTAAATTTAGCATAAAGAACGGATTGATGGCAGGTCGTTTTTTCATCATTTGAACGATCGGCTGCTGCATGCATGTTAGCGTGACGAGCAAATAAATGTCCCCTAATAAAAGTTATTTCACAGATGATTTAGCAGTGATATAGTCT
>NW_024061284.1:0-20000 GCF_016432855.1 Salvelinus namaycush
AGAGACTAATTTAGAAATATAATACATAACATAGAGGGACAGAGACAGAGAGAGACAGAACAGACACAGAGACAACGAGGATGTACATAAGACGAGCAGGACAAATAGCCTGCATGATAAATATATATACAGAGACAGAGAGAGACAAACAGAGACAGAGCGAGACAGAGACAGAGAGAGACAAGAAGACAGAGACGAGACAGAGACAAGAGAACTAAGGGAACAGGAGACCTAAGTAGAAAGAGAGTACGAGACAGATATAGACAGAGAAAGAGAAAGACATATACAGACACAGAGACACGAGAGAACAGAGAAACTAAGGAGAAAGATAGAGACAGAGACAGAGACGCGAGACAGAGACAGAGAACAGAGGCAGAGAGACTAAGAGAAAGAAGAGACAGACAGAGACAGAGAGAGACGAGACAGATACAGAGAGACTAGGTATAAAGAGGAGACAAGAGAGACAGAGTACAGAGAGAGACAGAGACAGAGAGAGACAGAGACAGAGACAGAGAGCAGAGACAAGAGACTCAGGGAGAAAGAGAGACTAGGGCGAAAGAGAGAGACAGAGACAGGAGAGACAGAGACAGAGAGAGACAGAGACAGAGCAGACAGAGACAGAACAAGAACGAGAGAGCGAGAGAGACAGAGACAGGACCAGAGCGAGACAGAGGACTAAGGGAGAAGAGAGAGGACCGAGAGAGACAGGACAGAAGACAGGAGAAAGAGAGAGACAGAGACGAAAGAGAACTAAGGGAAAAAAGACAGAGAGGCTAGTGAGAATAGAGAGACAGAGAGAGACAGAGACAGAGAGAGAGACAGAGACAGAGACAGAGACAGAGACAGAGAGACTAAGGGAGACAGAGAGACTAAGGGAGAAAGAGAGAGACAGAGACAGAGAGAGACAGAGACAGAGAGAGAAGAGACAGACACAGAGACAGAGAGAGAGACAGAGAGACTAAGGGAGAAAGAGAGAGAAGAGACGAGAGGACAAGAGAAAAGAAAGAAAGAGAGAGACAGAGAGAAGAGAGAAAGAGACAGAGAGAGACAAGGAAGAGCGAGAAAGAGAGAGAAGAGACAAGAAGACAGAGGACAGAGAGAGACAGAGAGAAGAAAGAGACAGAGAGAAAGAGCAGAGACAGAGAGAGAGAACAGAGAAAGAAGAGACAGAGACGAGAGACAGAGAACACGACAGAGACAGAGACAAGGGAACAGAAGAAGGGGAGAACGAGAACGAGGGAAAGAGAGAGAAAGAGACAGAAGAAGAGACAGAGACAGAGAGAGACAAGACGAGACAAAATAGAAGAGAGACAGACAGAGAGAGACAGAGAACAGAGAGGACAGAGCAAGAGAACAGACAGAGAAGAGACAGAGCAGAAAGACAAGAGAAGACGAAGAAAAGAAAGAGAGAGAAGAGAAGAGAACAAGAGAGACAGACAGAGAGAGAAAGAGACAGAGAGAGACAGAGAAAGAGACATAGAGAGAGAAAGAGAAAAACAAGAAAGAGACAAGGAGAAGAGAGACGAAGAGAAGAGAGACTAAGGGAAAAGAAGAGACAAGACAGAGACACGAACAGAGACAGAGACAGAGACAGAGAGACTAAGGGAGACAGAGAGACTAAGGGAGAAGAGAGGCGAGAAGAAAGAACAGAGACAGCGAAGCAGAGAAAAGAAAAGACAGAGAGAACAGAAACAGAGAGAGAAAAAGACAAGGACAAGAGACAAGACAGAAAGAGAAGAGAAAGAGAGAGAAAGACAGAGAGAGAAAAGAAAGAGAAGACAAGACGAGAGAGACAGAGAAAGACAGAGAGGACAACAGAGAGAGACAAGACGAGACAGAGAACGAAAGGGAAAAGAGAAAGAAGGAAAGGGAAACGAAAGAAGGGGAGCGAAGGGAAGAGAGAACAGAGAAAGAGACGAGGAGAACAGAACGAGACAAGAAGAGACAGACAGAGAAAGGGACGAGAGAGACAGAGACAGAGAGAGACGAGAGAACAGAGACAGAGAGAGACAGAGACAGAGACGAGACAGAGAGAGGACAGAGACGAGACAGAGACGAGAAGAACCGAGACGAGAGACCGATAAGGGAAAGAGAGACTAAGGGAGAAAGAGAACTAGGGAGAAGAGGGAGACAAAGACAGACGAGACAGAGAGAGCAGAACGATAAGCAGATACAAGGAGACGGACAGAGACAAGGAGAGAAAGAGAAAGAGAGAAAACGGAAGAGAAGACAGAGAGCAAGACAGAAGAACAAGACAGAAGACAGAGACAGGAACCTAAGGGAGACGAGAGAAGAGGGAGAGAGAATAGGGAGAAAGAGAGACTAAGGAGAAGAGAGAACAGAACAGAGACAAGAGAGACAAGAGACAGATACAGAGACGAGACACCGAAGGGGTGAAAGAGGACCTAAGGAGAAAAAGACTAAGGGAGAAAGAAGAGACAGAGACAAGACTAACAGAGACAAATAACAAGACAGAGACGGGGGGGAGACTAAGGGAGAAAAGAACGAGGAGAAAGGGAAAGACAGAGACAAGAGAGACCAGAGACATAGAGAAACGAGACAGGGAGACAGAGACGAGAGAGACGAGAAAAGAGAGAAAGAGACGAGAGAGACGAGAGAGACAGAGACAAAAGAGACGAGAGAGACAGAGAGAACAGAAGAGCAGAGAAAGAAGAAGAGACAGAGAGAGACAGAGACAGAGAGAGACAAGAGAAAGAGGAGAACAGAGACAGAGAGGAAGAGCAGGAACAGAAGGACAGAGACAAAGAGAACAGAAAGACAGAGACGAGAAGACAGAGACAGAGACAGGAACGAAGGGAGAAAAGAGACTAAGGGGAAGGAACTAAGGGGAGAAGAAGAGCAGAGACAGAGACAGAGACAGAAACGAGACAGAGACAGAGACAGGACAGAGATACTGAAGGGAAAAGAACAGAGAGAGACAGAGACAGAGAGAGACAGAACGAGAGAGGCAGGACAGAAAGAGACAGAGAGACCTAAGGAGACAGAGATACCTAAGGGAGAAGAGGACTAAGGAGAAAGAGAGGAGACAGAGACAGAGAGAACGAGACAGAAGAGAGAGACGAGAGAGACAGAGACAGAGGAGACAGAGACATAGAGACGGAGACAGAGAGAGACAGAGACAAGAAGACGAGACAGAGAGAATAGGGAGACGGAGAGATAAGAGCAGGAGAATAAGGAGACAGGAACAAAAGAAAGAAAGACTAAGGGAGAAGAGGAGAGACAGAGACAGAGACGAGAGAGACAGAGAAAAGACAGAAGACTAAGGGAGAAAGAAAGAATAAGGAGAAAGGGAACGAGGAAAAGAGAGAGACGAGACAGAGAAAGAGGAAAAGAAACAGACAGGACGAGACAGAGACAGGAGAAAGAGAGAGACAGAGAGAGACAGAGACAGAGAGAGACAGAGAGAGACAGAGACGAGAGAGACTGACAGAGACAGGACGAGAGAGAGACAGAGACAGAGACAGAGACAAGACCAGAGAAAAGAGACAGAGCCAGAAGACTAAGGACAGAGAACCAAGGGAGAAAGAAGACTAAGGGAGAAAGAGTGAGACAAACAGAGAAGAGAGAGACAGAGACAGAGAAGACAGATACAGAGAAGACGAAGACAGAGACAGAGAGAGACAGAAAAGGAACAGACAGAGAGAGACAGAGGACAGAGACAAGGAGACAGAGACATAGAGACAGAGACAGAGAGACTAAGGAACGAGAGACTAAGGGAGAAAGAGAACTGAAGGAGAAAGAAGATAAGGAGAAGAGAGAGACAGGACGAGACAGAGAGAGACAGAGACAGAGACAGACAGAGGACACTAAGGAGAAAGAAAGACTAAGGAAAAGGAGACAAGGGAAAGAGAGAAAAGAAGAGACGACAAGCAGAGACAAGACGAGACGAGACACTAAGGAGAGAAACGAAGGAGAAAGGGAGAGACAGAGACAGAGAAAGACAGGACATAGAGAGACAGAGACAGAGAGAGCAGAGACAGAGAAACAGGACAGAGAGAAGAGAGTAGACAGAGAGAGACAGAGAGAGACAGAGACAGAAGAGACCGAAGAGACGAGAGAGACAGGAGAGGAAGAGCAGAAAGAGCAAGGACGAGAGAGACAACCGAGAGCACAGAGACAGAGAGAGACAGAGACAGAGAGAGACAGAGACAGAGAGAGACAGAGACAGAGAGAGACAGAGAGAGACAGAGACAGAGACAGAGAGACTAAGGGAGAAAGAGAGACTAAGGGAGAAAGAGAGACTAAGGGAGAAAGAGAGAGACAGAGACAGAGACAGAGACAGAGACAGAGACAGAGACAGAGACAGAGACAGAGAGACTAAGGGAGAAAGAGAGAGACAGAGAGAGACAGAGACAGAGAGAGACAGAGACAGAGAGAGAGACAGAGACAGAGACAGAGACAGAGAGACTAAGGGAGACAGAGACTAAGGGAGAAAGAGAGACTAAGGGAGAAAGAGAGAGACAGAGACAGAGAGAGACAGAGACAGAGAGAGACAGAGACAGAGAGAGACGAGACAAGAGACAGAGAGATGAAGACAGAGACAGAGAGAGACAGAGAGATGCAGAGAGAGACGAGACAGAGAGACTAGGAACGAGAGACAAGGAACAGGAGCTAAGGGAGACAGAGAAGACTTAGGAAAAGAGACTAAGGAGAAAGAGAGAGACGAGACAAGACAGAGAGAGACAGAGACAAGACAGAGACAGAGAGAGACTAAGGAGACGAGAGACTAAGGGAAAGAAGGACAAGCAGAGAGGACAGAGAGAGACAAGACAGGAGAGACAAGACAGGAGAGACAGAGACCAGAGAGAGACAGAGAGCAGAGAGACGAGAACAGAGACAGAGAAACAAGACAAGACGAGAGACGAGAAGAACAAGACCTAGGAGAATAAGACTAAGGGAAAGGAGAGACGAAGAGAAAGAGAGACAGAGACAGAGACAGAGACAGAGACAGAGACAGAGACAGAGACAGAGACACTAAGGGAGACAGAGAGACTAAGGGAGAAAGAGAGATACAGAGACAGAGAGAGACAGAGACAGAGAGAGACAGAGAGAGACAGAGACAGAGACAGAGAGAGACAGAGACAGAGGAAGAAGAGACAGAGACAGAGACAGAGAGAGACAGAGAGAGACAGAGACAGAAGAGACAAACAGAGAAGACAGAGAGAACAGAACAAGAGAGACAGAGACAGAGACAGAGAAAAACAAGACAGAGAGAATAAGAGAAAGAACGAGAGAAAGGAGAATAGGAGAAAGAGAGAGACGAGAAGAGAGAGACAGAACAGAGACGAGACAGAGACAGAAACAAGACAAGACAGAGACAGAGAGACTAAGGAGAAAAGAGAGACGAGAGAGACAAGACAGAGAAGACAGAGAGGACGACGAGAGAACTAGCAGAGACAGACAGAGAGAGAGACAGAACAGAGACAGAGACAGAGAACAAAGAGACAGAGATCGAGGGAGAAAGAACTAGGAAGAGAGAACAGAGACAGAGAGGACAGAGAGAGAGAACAGAAGAGACAAGACAAGAGAGACAGAGACGAGACAGAGAGAGACAGAGACGAGAGAGACAGAGACAGAGAGAGAAGAGACAGAGAGACAGAGACGAAACGAGACAAGAGACGAAGGAACAGAGAAACTAAGGAGAAGAGAGAAGAAGGAGAGAGAGAAGAACAGAGAGAGCAGAGACAAAAGAGACGAGACAGAAGACAGAGACAGGGAGAACAGAGACAGAGAAACAGAGACAGAGAGAGACAGAGAGAGACAAACAAGAAAGACGAAAGACAAGAGAGACAGAGACAGAAGGACAGAGACAGAGAGAGAGACAGAACAGAGAGACAAGACAGAAGAGACAGGACAGAGACAGAGACAGAAGACGAAGAACAGAAACGAGGAGAAAGAGAGACGAATAAAGGGAAAGAAAGACAGAGACAGAGAGACAGACAGAGAGAGACAGAAGACAGAGAGAGACAGAGACAGAGAGAGACAGAGACAGAGAGAGACAGAGACAGAGAGAGACAGAGAGAGACAGAGACAGAGAGACAGAGACAGAGACAGAGACAGAGACATAGACTCTCTCTCTATCCTGTTGTCATCCTCTCTTTCTCATCTCTCCCTCTCTCTCTCTCTCTATCCCGTTGTCATCCTCTCTTTCTCATCTCATCTCTCCCTCTTTCTCTATCCTGTTGTCATCCTCTCTCATCTCTATCTCTCCCTCTCTCTCTCTCTCTATCCTGTTGTCATCCTCTCTTTCTCATCTCTCCCTCTCTCTCTCTCTCTCTCTCTATCCTGTTGTCATCCTCTCTTTCTCATCTCATCTCTCCCTCTCTCTCTCTATCCTGTTGTCATCCTCTCTTTCTCATCTCTCCCTCTCTCTCTCTCTCTATCCTTTTGTCATCCTCTCTTTCTCATCTCTCCCTCTCTCTCTCTCTCTCTCTCTATCCTGTTGTCATCCTCTCTTTCTCATCTCATCTCTCCCTCTCTCTCTATCCTGTTGTCATCATTCCTTCCCATTTTTATTTGTTTCTTTCTAATATTTTTCAGTTGTTTTTCTATCTCTTTGTCTTCATGCTGCTATCTCTCTACATCATCTCAGCAGTTCCCAATGTGTGCGTGACAGTGTGTGACAGTGTGCATCTTTCTCAGTGTCGTACAACCTCCAGTGGACCTCTATAACCTCTTCTAACATCTGTGACACTGTGTGGTGATTTACTTTCCCCCTCCTCTGTCCGCTTCTGTATTACTTCTTTCTTTCCTAGATCTCCCTGTCTCACACACACACACACACACACACACACACACACACACACACACAAGACACACACACACACACACACACACACACACACACACACCACCCACACACACACACACACACACACACACACACACACACACACACACACGAGATGTGGCTCTTCCTCACGTAGGACGTGACACCCTTACACATCCACAAACAACACCATATGTTCTAGATGGTGTGTTTTTTCTCCATCCTTGCAGTGCCTGGCAAAAGTATTCAGACCTCTTGCATTTCGTCACATTTTATTGTATTACACAGTGGGTTTAAAATGGATTGAATTGTATTTTTTGTCAACAATCTACACAAAATACTGTAATGTCAAAGTGGGAAAAAAAGAATATATAATAAAATACTAAGATGTTTTAACTCAAATGTAGTCATTGCATAAATATTCCTCTCTCTGAGTTAGAATCCCCTTTGGCAGCGATTACAGCTGTAAGTCTTCTAGGGTAACCCGATAAGCGCTTTACACACCTGGATTGTGCAATATTTACCCATTTACAGTTGGTTTTACAATCGCTAGGACCCATTTCTCAGTACTTAGGTCACTTTTTCAAAAGTCTTCTCACAGTGAGCACAACAGCAGTCTATGTGGGCTAAACTGTGGATCATTTTTCATTGCTTTGGCACAAAATGCATTCAATGACTACATCTTTCAAATTTCATGAATTGAAAATTCCAAAACTCTATGTACCTACAGGCAAATTTGCACATGTTTACATACTCCTTTCAAAACTGTTAAACTTAAGTCCAAAACCTAACATAACACAACATTGTGGGAGAGGGAGAGGGAGAGGGAGAGGGAGAGGGAGAGGGAGAGGGAGAGGGAGAGGGAGAGGGAGAGGGAGAGGGAGAGGGAGAGGGAGAGGAGTACATATGCGTGGTGGAAGAAGACTGAGAAGAAGATCAAGAGCTGTAGTCTCAGATGAGATTAGGGCCACTATAAGTGATCATGTAATAAATCCTGGTCTATCATTAAACTGAAGACTGTTAGTTTATCAAATCAATTCTCTGTAATTATTATTACGTGATTAACTAATCCGGTAGATGTAATTAACAAGAAGTCGGAGCACCAAGGAAAATATTCAGATTACAAAGTTATAATTTTCCTAATATAACTTTCAGATATTTTAATATCTGATCAATTAGTCTTCTAATTAATGAATTATTCTTTACCTCACGTTAGTCTCATTCCAAACATCGTAAATTGTTGGTTATCTGCACGAACCCATTCTTCACTATGAATCCTCCATACATCAATTGTCTCAATCATTTATTTATTAACTAACTAAATAATCACAGAAATGCACATACAAACAAAGTATATATGGTTACAAGAAAATGATAGGGAATGTGCCCTAGTGGGCTAAACCGGTATTACGGCTTGGTGGACAAAAGGGAAGTGGGTGTAGACTGAGAAAGGCAGGAATTACGCAAATGAATCACTACACACTTGATAATCATATTCATTGAAATACTAATCTTTTGCACATGAACGCTCACTCATTCAGGAATAATTGCAGTCAATATATATATATTTACTCTCAGTGTGTCATCGTGATCTCTGTTGGGATCGTCCGTCTTTCTGTTGGAGAGTTTGTCCGCCCTCTCTCTGGTTCCGTGGTTAGAATGGATAGTTCAGAGTAACATTCAGAAATGTTGTAATAGAATAGATGTTTCAGCGGTTGTCGGACTTCACATTCAATGGTATAGAATTCCTAGCTGCAGACTAGTAGTTAGTATCAAAGATTTGCTCGTATTCTGTCAGTATCAATAGTCTCAGAGTTTAACCACGTATTATGGTTAAAAGATTCAGCAATCTACTCAAACCTTAGCTTTTACTCAGGTTTATGGTCTCTCCTCAAACCTTAGCCCTCTTGTGGTAATCAAGGTAAGCTGGTCTAAAGGGAATTCCTCCCGGTAGGGGTCATATTCGTATGATCAATGTCAATGTCTGTGCTCATGGGGCGGACCAATGATTTAGTTAAACTCCAAAGGGAATTGGAGTTTCCTTCATTAAACAGTTTAAAATCACATTACATAATTTCACAAATAGTTGCATCTTCATACAACAATTAGATGCAAGCCTCACAACTGAGACTCTTGTTCAAACAGAGTTATGGTAATGTGGCTGTATTGTCTCTTATGAGTTTCACAAAATTTTACAAAAAGGACCAGTTCGTAGCTGGATTCTTCCCCGACCGTGTACACCTTCTCCAAAACACGGAAATTGTTCAGTTCTCAAGTTCTGTGATGTGGAACCTCACTCCCTCTCTACTCTGGCCATGAGGAGAGAACTCCTCTTGGAATTTATGACCTGCCTAACAGAGCCTGGGTGTAGGGGGAAGAGAGAGGGGTGGTGAGAGAGAGAGGGGGATGGTGCAGAGATCGGGATAGTGCTCGCTGTACCCAAAAAGGGCCATGTCATGACAGCAGACAACATTACATTTGTAAATATTCACAATGTAAACAACTATTTCTAGAGTCCTGAAACAACATCAAGTCAGGATGAAGCAGTTGTACACTGTCCCCTTTGAGAGGAACTCTGAACGAGTCAAGCAACTCAGGAACCAATATGTCCAGGTAAGATGACTATAAAATACAAAACTGGTTTTGAACAAAACCAAGATGCACACAATGGCATATTTTTTGGTATAATGTAAACTACCGTAATAGGCTAACTCTTATGTTGCCTTGTGTATTTATTTTAGAGAGTCATGGAGATTGAAACCAGGCAAACACCCCACATATTCATCTTTGTGGATGAGGCTGGTTTCAACTTGGCCAAAACACGGCGGAGTGGAAGGAATGTGATTGGGAAAAGAGCCACAGTGGATGTCCCGGGCCAGAGGGGTGCCAACATCACAATGTGTGCAGCAATATCCTCTGATGGATTGCTGTTACACAAACCACTAATTGGACCACACAACACCGAGCGTCTCATTTAGTTCCTGGATGACCTCTATGGAAGGGTTGTGCCAGGTGAGGAAAGGGTTGTGCCAGGTGAGGAAAGGGTTGTGCCAGGTGAGGAAAGGGTTGTGCCAGGTGAGGAAAGGGTTGCAGTGAGGAAAGGGTTGTGCCAGGTGAGGAAAGGGTTGTGCCAGGTGAGGAAAGGGTTGTGCCAGGTGAGGAAAGGGTTGTGCCAGGTGAGGAAAGGGTTGCAGTGAGGCGAAATGGGCCAATGTTTGTAATTGTATGGGACAACGTGGCATTTCACCACTCCCGTGAAGTCACAGAGCAGTATGCAGCCCATCCCAGGATGTTTTTATTTTTCCTCATGGAGGTGGAAGGTTTATGACCACCATCCACAGGATCAAATGTCCCTCCTGGATGCAATGAATGCTGGATGCCTGGACATATCTGCAGAAGATTGCCAGGGATGGACCAGCCATGCCAAAATATTATTTCCTAGGTGTATTGCCCAAGATGACTTAAGATGAGATGTGGATGAGAACCTGTGGCCAAATGCAGAAGTCAGGGTTGACTAGCATTGCGACTGTATCTGTATCGGTAGATGGTGTATATGCAAACGCTTGTATTTTGGAATCACTCAATGCCAAGAAATGACAGAAAACATATTGAAGCATATTGCATCATGTCTGATTCATTCCTGTAAAATATACTGCAGTGAATTCTAAACAGTAGAGAGGTGTCATTCTTGTTTTGTAAAGACATTTGACAAAAGAAAACATTGTGTAACGCTGCCTGTTGCTAGTGTTGTTTAGGTGATTGTTTTATGAGTGACAAAGAGTGCTTGTTGGTGTTATGGAAGTATGTTTTGATGTGAGACATGTATGAAGTGTTTTGGTAGTTTTAGTGCATTTTGGATGTGAAATGAACTGCTGTGCAAAGCAGAAAGTTGGTTAGGAGAACAGTGTGAAGAGTTTTGAAAAAGTGACCTAAGTATTGAGACATGGGTCCTAGCGATTGTAAAAAACTGTATTCTTTTCAAAAATTATTCAAGATCTGTCAAGATGTTGGGGATCATGTATAGGCAGCAATTTTCAAGTATTGCCATATATTTCCATGCAGGTTTAAGTCAAAACTGTAGCTTGGCCACTCAGGAACATTCACTGTCTTCTTGGTAAGCAACTCCAGTGTAGATTTGGCCTTGTGTTGTAGGTTATTGTCCTGTTGAAAGGTCAATTCCTCTCCCAGTGACTGGTATAAAGCAGACTGAAGCAGGTTTTCATCTAGGATTTTGCCTGTGCTTAGCTCCATCCCGTTTCTTTTTATCCTGAAAAACTCCCCAGTATTTGCCGATGTAAAGCATACCCATACCATGATGCAGCCACCACCATGCTTGAAAATAAGGAGTTCCTCAGTGTTGTGTTGGATTTACCTCAAACAAAAGGCTTTGTATTTAGGCCAAAAAGTGTATTCCTTTGCTGTGTTTTTCTTTCAGTATCACTTCAATGCCTTGTTGCATACAGGATTCATGTTTTGGAATATTTGTATTCTGTATATTTTTATGCTTCTTTTCACTCAGTCATTTAGGTCATTATTGTGGAGTCACTACAATGTTGTTGATCCATCCTCAGTTTTCTCCCATCACAGCCATTGAACTCCGTAGTTGTTATAAAATCACCAATGGCCTCATGGTAACATCCCTGAGCAGTTGCATTCCTGTCCTGCAGCTCAGTTCAGAAGGATGACTGTGTCTTTGATGTTTCTGGGTGGTTTAATACATAATCCACAGCATAATTATTGGTGGGCTCCCAAGTGGTGCAACGGTCTAAGGCACTGCATCTGAATGCTAGAGGTGTCACTACAGACCCTGGTTGAATTCCAGGCTGTATCACAACCGGACGTTATTGGGAGTCCCATAGGGTGGTGCACAATTGGCCCAGCATCGTTAAGGTTTTGCCGGGGAAAGCTGTCATTGTAAATAAGAATTTTTCTTAACTGACTTGCCTAATTAAATAAAGGTTTAATAAAATAAAACATTTCCTTGACCATGCTTAAAGATGTATTCTATGTCTGATTTGTTATTACTACCCATCTACCAATCAGGCTTTCAAACAGCTCCCTGGTGGTTCTAGTTGAATCTGTTCTTAAATTCAGGACTCTACTTAGGGACCTTACCGATGTTGTACGTAAGGAAGACAGAGGAAGGGGTAGCATTCAAAAATCCTGTCAACGAATCATTTTGCAAGGCACTGTATGCAGTACGTAGACTAAACCCATCACCATATGTGTTGGAGAGGGGGGGAGTGAGAGGAGGAGTGAGAGGGGGAGTGATAGGAGGAGTGAGATGAGGATTGATAGGAGGAATGAGATGGGGGGTGATAGGAGGAATGAGATGGGGGGTGATAGGAGGAGTGAGAGAGGGAGTGAGAGGAGGAGAGAGATGGGGAGTGATAGGAGGAGTGAGATGAGGATTGATAGGAGGAATGAGATGGGGGTGATAGGAGTGAGAGAGGGAGTGAGAGGGGGAGTGAGATGGGGAGTGAGAGGAGGAGTTAGTGGAGGAGTGAGATGGGGAGTTAGTGGAGGAGTGAGTGGATGAGTGCGATGAGGAGTGAGAGGGAGAGTGAGGAGGAGTGAGATGGGGAGTGAGATGAGGATTGAGAGGAGGAGCGAGAGGGGGGGCGAGAGGGGGAGCGGGAGGAGGAATGAGAGGAGGAGTGAGAGGGGGAGTGAGATGAGGAATGAGATGAGGGGTGGGATGAGGAGTGAGAGGGGGAGTGAGAGGGGGAGTGAGAGGAGGAGTGAGATGGTGAGTGAGATGAGGAGTGAGAGGGGGAAGGAGATGAGAAATGAGGGGGGAGTGAGATGTGGAGTGAGGTGAGGATTGAGAGGAGGAGTGAGAGGAGGAGTGAGTGTAGTAGTGAGTGTGGTAGTGAGATGTCGAGTGAGAGGGGGAGTGAGAAGAGGAGTAAGATGTTGAAGTGATATGGAGGGTGAGAAGGGGATTGAGAGGAGGTGTGATATGAGGAGTGAGATGGGGAGTGAGATGAGGAGTGACAGTAGGAGTGAGAGTGGGAGTGATATGAGGAGTGCGATGAGGAGTGATATGTTGGATTGATAGGGGGAGTGAGATGGGGAGTGAGATGAGGAGTGAGAGGATGTGTGTGAGTGGAGGTGTGAGATGATGAGTGAGATGAGGAGTGATATGAGGGGTGAGATGAGGAGTGAGAGGGGGAGTGATATGAGGGGTGATATGAGGGGTGACATGAGGAGTGAGAGGGGGAGTGAGGTGGGGAGTGAGAGGAGGAGTGAGGTGATGCGGGGGAGTGAGCTGGGGAGTGAGAGGAGGAGTGAGAGGATAAGTGAGAGGAGGAGTGAGAGGAGGAGTGAGAGGAGGATTGAGACATACAGTAAGGGAACAGCAGGGAGAGGAGGACAGAACAGCAAAGCCACGACTGATCGAGGATGATAGAACAGGAGAGCCAGGACTGGTAGTGGAGAGGAGGAAGGAGGGATACAGCTAGTGGAGGAGAGAGATAACAGCTTGTTTCTCTGTGACAGGTACACAGGGGTCAGCCTTAGCAGGTGTTTAGCCAACATGGAGCTACAGCAACCTGGTAATGAGAGAGAGAGAACCGCAGGGAAGAGAGAGAGAAGGAGAGAGAGAATGACAGAGACACAGACAGAGGCAGATGGGAAGAATGTGAGAAATATAGGGAAAGAGAGAGTGAGTGAGAGAGAGATAGAGGTGTAGAGAGAGGTAAATATAGGAAGAAAAGACGAGAGGGGGGGAAATAGAGATAGAGAGAGAGAGAGAGATAGACAGAGACAGAGACAGAGAGAGGAGTAATTGTAAGGGGAAAGTGAGTTGGTTAGTGGATACATGTGAGAGTGTGATTTAAACAGGTATTGGCTGGAAACAGTTCATGTAAGGATACAAAACCTTTCATAAGGAGATAGTTATGTATTATGTTATGTCGTACTGGATGTCTTTGATCATGTCTCTCTCTCTTTCGCTCTCGCCACCTCCTTCTCTTTCTCTCTCTCTCTCTCTCTCTCTCTCTCTCGCTCTCTCTCTCTCGCTCTCTCTCTCTCTATCTCTCTCTGTCTCTCTGTCTCTCTCTCTCTCTCTCTCTGTCTCTCTCTCTCTCCCTCTGTCCCCCTATCTCCCTCCCTCTTTCTCTCTCTTTCTCTCTCTCTCTCTCTCTCTCTCTCTCTCTCTCTGTCTCTCTCTCTCTCTCTCTCTCTCTCTGTCTCTCTCTCTCTCCCTCTGTCCCCCTATCTCCCTCCCTCTTTCTCTTTCTCTCTCTCTCTCTCTCGCTCTCCCTCCGTCCCCCTATCTCCCTCCCTCCTCTCTCTCTCTCTCTCTCTCCCTCTCTCTCTTTTTGTTTCTCTCTCTCTTTCTCTCTCTTTTTCTCAACATTATTGTAATGTATTTTCTCCTCCTACAGTCTATCTCTATGCCTGAACAACAACTTGTACAGCACATACACTACCAGTCAAAACTTTGGACACACCTACTCTTTCAAGGGTTTTTATTTATTTTCACTATTTTCTACATTGTAGAATAAAATCACACGTTATGTGTCACATGCGCCAAATCCAACAAGTGTAGACCTTAGTGTGAAATGCTTACTTACAAGCCCCTTATTAAGGATCCACCTCTTTTTTTAAATTTTCACCTAAAATGACATACCCAAATCTAACTGCCTGTAGCTCAGGCCCTGATGCAAGGATATGCATATTCTTAATACCATTTGAAAGGAAACACTTTGAAGTTAGTGGAAATGTGAAAGGAATGTAGGAGAATATAACACAACAGATCTGGTAAAAGATAATACAATGAAAAAAACAACCGTTCTTTTGTATTTTTTTGTAACATCTTTGAAATGTAAGAGAAAGGCCATAATGTATTGTTCCAGCCCAGGTGCAGTTTAGATTTTGGCCACTAGATGGCAGAGTGTGTGTTTCAGACTGATCCAATTAGCCATTGCATTTATGTTCAAAATGTTGTATCAAGACTGCCCAAATGTTCCCAATTTGTTTATTAATATATTTTCATGTTCAAAATGGTGCACTCTCCTCAAACAATAGCATGGTATTCTTTCACTGTAATAGCTACTGTAAATTGGACAGTGCAGTTAGATTAACAGGAATTTAAGCTTTCTGACAATATCAGATATGTCTATGTCCTGGGAAATGTTCTTGTTACTTACAACCTCATGCTAATCACATTAGCCTACGTTAGCTCAACCATCCCGTGGATTGGACACCGATCCCAAAGAAGTTTTTAACCAACAGTGCAGTTCAAAAAGAGTTTTTACCAAATAAATAAATGAACTAAACTACAAAATAATAAAAGTAACACAATAACATAACAATAACGAGGCTATATACAGGGGGTACCAGTACTGAGTCAGTATGCGGTGGTACAGGCTAGTTGAGGTAATTTGTACATGCAGGTAGGGGTGAAGTGACTATGCATAAATAATAAACAGTGAGTAGCAGCAGTGTGCAAAACATTGTACAAACATTAACCATTTGATTAATTGTTAAGCAGTCGTATGGCTTGGGGGTAGAAGCTGTTAAAATACCCATCCCAGATCCCTGATCCTCCTCATCAAAAAAGCTGACTAGCATAGCCTAGCCTAACGGGACAGGGATATCATATAATATAATTTTCATGAATTCACAAGTCCAATACAGCAAATGAAAGATAAACATCTTGTGAATCCAGCCATCATTTCCGATTTTTAAAATGTTTTACAGCGAAAACACAATATGTATTTCTATTAGCTAACCACAATAGCCAAACACACAACCGCATATTTTCACCATGTTTCCACCGCATAGGTAGCTTTCACAAAACCGACAAAATAGAGATAAAATTAGTCACTAACCAAGAAACAACTTCATCAGATGACAGTCTTATAACATGTTATACAATACATTTATGTTTTGTTCGAAAATGTGCATATTTGAGGTATAAATCATAGTTTTACATTGCAGCTACCATCAAAAATAGCACCAAAGCAGCCAGAATAATTACAGAGAGCAACGTGAAATAAATAAATACTCATCATAAAACATTTATGAAAAATACATGGTGTACAGCAAATGAAAGATAAACATCTTGTGAATCCAGCCAATATTTCTGATTTTTTAAGTGTTATACAGCGAAAACACAATATAGAATTATATTAGCTTACCACAATAGGCAAACACACAAACGCATTTATTCACCGCAAAGGTAGCTTTCGCAAAAACCAGCAAAAGATATCAAATGAATCACTAACCTTGAACAAATTCATCAGATGACAGTCTTATAACATCATGTTATACAATACAATGATGTTTTGTTCGAAAATTTGCATATTTAGAGCTACAAATCCTGGTTATACATTGTGAATACGTAGCATCGATTCACCAGAATCTCCGGAGATATTTTGGACACTCACCTAATCTGACCAAAGAACTCATCATAAACTTTACATAAAAATACTTGTTGTATGGCAAATGAAAGATACACTGGTTCTTAATGCAACCGCTGTGTTAGATTTTTTAAAATAACTTTACCATACATACAGCTTGCGTTATTGTGAGACAGCGCTCACCAAAACGGCGGAGAATAGGAGTCAACATTTTACACAGAAATACGAAATAACATCATAAATGTTTTCTTACTTTTGCTGAGCTTCCATCAGAATGTTGTACAAGGAGTCCTTGGTCCAGAATAAATCGTTGTTTGGTTTTAGAATGTCCATTTCTTCTGTCGAATTTGCTCCACATTGCTAGCCAAGGTTGCTAACATTCCCATCCTCTCTTGGCGCAAAGAACGGAAAACTCCAAAAGTCCCAATAAACGTTGAATAAACTGATAAAACTCGGTTGAAAAAAACTACTTTATGATGTTATTATCATATGTATCAAATAAAATCAGAGCCGGAGATATTCGCAGTGTAAACCGAACGCTTTTCAGAACACAATGTCGAGCTCCGCCGCGCGCCTTCTAAGACAAAGAAAATTCCGGACCTGTCACTCCAAAAGCTCGGCCTCAGATCAAGCTAGACACCCCATTCCACCTTCCACTGCCTGGTGACATCTAGTGGAAGGCGTATGAAGTGCATGCATATCGATAAATAAAAGCCAGTTGAATAGGCAGGCCCTGAAACAGAGCCTCATTTTCAGATTTTTCACTTCCTGTATGGAAGTTTGCTGCAAAATGAGTTCTGTTTTACTCACAGATATAATTCAAACAGTTTAGAAACTTCTGAGTGTTTTCTATCCAATAGTAATAATAATATGCATATTGTATGATCTAGAAAAGAGTACGAGGCCGTTTCATTTGGGCACGATTTTTTCCAAAGTGAAAACAGCGCCCCCCTATTGACAAGAAGTTTTAAGGAGCCTTTTGGTCCTAGACTTGGTGGTAACGCTTGCAGTGCAGTAGCAGAGAAAACAGTCTATGACTTGGGTGACTGAAGTCTCTGACGATTTTATGGGCTTTCCTCTGACACCGCCTATTATATAGGTCCTGGATTGCAGGAATCTTGGCCCCAGTGATGTACTGGGCCTTACGCACTACCCTTTGTAGGTCCTTACGGTCAGATGCCGAGCAGTTGCCATACCAGGCGGTGATGCAACCGGGCAGGATGCTCTCGATGGTGCAGCTGTCGAACATTTTGAGGATCTGGGGACCCATGCCATATCTTTTCATTAAAACTGAAATAATACATATGGAATCATGTAGTAACCAAAAAAGTGTTAAACAAATCAAAATATAGTTCATATTTGAGATTCTTCAAAGTAGCCACCCTTTGCCTTGATGACAGCTTTGCACACTCTTGGCATTCTCTCAACCAGCTTTATGAGGTAGTCACCTGGAATGCATTTCAATTAGCAGGTGTGCTTTGTTAAAATATTTTTCACATGAGGTTTCACATATTGATTCTCACATAACCTTTCACATGTGCGTTCAAATGTTCACGAGATTTCACAGGTGATATAGTGCAAACAAAAATACGTTATTGTGACACACAGTGTTTTTAACATACAGTGTTTTCAACTTAAATATTTGACACACAACTACATTGTGTATATTTATTGATACAGTAATTATTGTTCAGCATGTCATATTTGGGATGAGAAAAGAACAGCAGTGCTATTGACCTTGAGTCATTGATTTGAACACGTCTGTTCTGTGGATTGGAGGAAAGTGGTCAACATTGTGTTTTAGTAGCGAGAATCGAACATGGTGTAAATTAGACAAGAAGAAACATAATGCCAATGCATTTTTCTGTAGCGTTTTGTATATATATATATATACACCACCGTTCAAAAATGTGGGGTCACTTAGAAATGTTCTTGTTTTTGAAAGAAAATCACATTTTTTGTCCATTAAAATAACATCACATTCATCAGAAATACAGTGTAGACGTTGTGAATTACTATTGTAGCTGGAAACAGCTGTTTTTTTAATGTAATATCTACATTACGTAGGCTTACAGAGGCCCGTTATCAGCAACCATCACTCCTGTGTTCCAATGGCACGTTGTGTTAGTGTCACGGCCGTCGTCAGAAGGAGACCAAGGTGCAGCGTGGTGAGTGTACATTTCTTTTTATTATAGTAAATGTCGCCAATATAAAAAAGTCTCTCTAAGGTCAGGGCGTGACAGTTAGCTAATCCAAGTTGATCATTTTAAAATGACTTTTGCCTGGTACTGTATATGTATATCTACCAGTTCTCACAGTCTCTCGGCAGAATTAGACGTTCATGTTTCTGAAACTTCACATTTCAAAGTTGTTCCAAACGTCAAATTTGTTTAAGGTGTTTAAGGTTAAGTTTAAGCATTAACTCCACATTCTTAAGGTTAGGCATTAACTCCGAATGGTTAAGGTAAGGGTTAAGGTTAGGCAGTAACTCTGAATGGTTAAGGTTAGGGTTAAGGTTAGGCATTAACTCAGAATGGTTAAGGTTAGGGTTAAGGTAGGGCAGTAAATCTGAATGGTTAAGGTAAGGGTTAAGGTTTCAGATAGGCAAAAAATAAATAAAATATCTTTTTAATGCTGGATTTGAACTTGTAACCTTTGGAATCAGAAGCATATCCCTGTCCGCTCTAGCAAAACCGAAACCTACTTGATTGCAACAGCGCTCACTGTTGCCCCTAGTGGCTAATTCTCACATCATCTCCCGACATCCTCAGACATGGACGGACGTCGAATACTGACTTGTATCACGGGTGACCTGGATGATGTGTACTGAGTGTACGAAACATTAAGAACACCTGCTCTTTCCTATGACATAGACTGACCAGTTGAATCCAGGTGAAATCTATGATCCCTTATTGATGTCACCTGTTAAATCCACTTCAATCAGTGTAGATGAGGGGAGGAGACAGGTAAAAAAAAAATATATATGTTAATTAAGCCTTGAGGCAATTGAGACATGGATTTTGTATGTGTGCCATTCAGAGAATGAATTGGCACCGGTTTGTGTAAAGAATTGCAACGCTGCTGGGTTTTTCACAGTCAACAGTTTTCTGTGTGTATCAAGAATGGTTCACCACCCAAAGGACATCCAGACAACTTGAATGCTTTTGACACCTTGTGGAGTCAATGCCCTGATGAATTGAGGCTAGGGGGAGGGGGGCAACTCAATATTAGAAAGGTGTTCTTAATGTTTTGTACACTCAGTGCCTTCGGAAAGTATTCAGACCCGTTGACTTTTTCCACATTTTGTTATTGTGACAGCCTTATTCTAAAATGGAAAACTCCGAATGCATTGTATATACAGTACACTATCTCTCTCTCTCTCTCTCTCTCTGTCTGTCTGTTTGTCTGTCTGTCTGTCTGTCTGTCTGTCTGTCTGTCTGTCTGTCTGTCTGTCTGTCTGTCTGTCTGTCTGTCTGTCTGTCTGTCTGTCTGTCTGTCTCTCCATCTCTCCATCTCTCTCTCTCCATCTCTCCATCTCTCTCGCTCTCTCTCTCTGTCTCTCTCCATCTCTCCATCTCTCTCTCTCCATCTCTCTCTGTCTCCATCTCTCCATCTCTCTCTCTCCATCTCTCCATCTCTCTCTCTCCATCTCTCCATCTCTCTCTCTCCATCTCTCTCGGTCTCTCTCTCTGGCTCTCTCTCCATCTCTCCGTCTCCATCTCTCCATCTCTCCATCTCTCCATCTCTCCATCTCTCTGTCTCCATCTCTCCATCTCTCCATCTCTCCATCTCTCTCTCTCCATCTCTCCATCTCTCTCTCGCTCTCTCTCTCTTCATCT